>NW_012294631.1:0-2712 GCF_000151885.1 Dipodomys ordii | reverse complement strand
GTCCCCGCTGTGTCCCTCGTGTGTCCCGCTGTGACCCTGGCTGTGTCCCTGCTGTGTCCGCTATGTCCCCAGCTGTTTCACGCTGTGTCCCCGCTGTGACCCTCTGTGTCCCACTGTGTCGCTGCTGTGTCCCGCTGTGTCCCGCTTTGTGCCCCCACACTGTCCCCGCTGTGTCCCGCTGTGTCCCCCGCTGTGTCCCGCTGTGTCCGGCTGTGTCACCCGCGGTGTCCCGCTATATCCCGTTGTGTCCTGCTGTGTCCCGCTGTGTCGCCACTGTGGCCCGCTGTGTATCCCGCTCTGTCCCCGCTGTGTCCCAATCTGTCCCCCGCTCTGTCCCTCGAAGTATCCCGCTGTGTCCCTTGCTGTGTCACCCGCTGTGTCCCGCTGTGTCCAGCGCTGTGTCCCGCTGTGTCCCCCGCTGTGTCCCTCTGTATCCCACTATATCCCTGCTGTATCCCGCAGTGTCCCCCTGTGTCCCGCGGTGTCCCTAGCTGTGTCCCCCTGGGTTCTCTGCTGTGTCCCCGCTGTGTCCCAGTGTGTTCCGCTGTGTCCCGTTGTGTCCTCGCTGTGTCTCCCGCAGTGTCCCGCTGTGTCTTCGCTGTGTTCCCCGCTGCATCCCGCTGTGTCCCCCACTGTGTCCCACTGTGTCTCGCTTTGGCCCGCTGTGTCCTCGCTGTGTCCCCCGCTGTGTCCCGCTCTGTCCCTCACTTTGTCCAGCTGTGTCAGGCAGTGTCCCGCTCTGTCCCACACTGTGTCCCATTGTGTCCTGACTGTGTCCCCCGCTGTTTCCCGTTGTGTCCCCCTTTGTGTCCTGCTATGTCCGCTGTGTCCCCGCTGTGTCCCACTGTGTCCTGCTGTGTCCCCGCTGTGTCCAGCTGTGTACCCTACTGTGTCAAGCTGTGTCGACGCTGTGTCCCGCTGTGTCCCCGGCTCTGTACCCCGCTGTGTCCCGCTGTGTCCCCTGCTGAGTCTCTCTGTATCCCCGCTGTGTACCCCACTGTGTCCAGCTGTGTCGACGCAGTGTCCCTTTGTGTCCCCGGCTCTGTACCCCGCTGTGTCCCACTGTGTCCCCTGCTGAGTCTCGCTGTGTCCCCTGCTGTTTCCCGCTGTGTCCCCTGCTGTGTCCCCCGCTGTGTCCGGCTGTGTCCCCCGCTGTGCCCTGGTGTGACCAATGCTGTGTCCCACTGTGTCCGGTGGTGTCCCGATTTGTCCCCCGCTGTGTCCCCAGCTGAGTCCCCTCTGTTTCCCCACTGTGTCCCGCTGTGTCCTTGCTGTGTCCCCCGGTGTGTCCAGCTGTGTCCCCGCTGTGTCCCGCTGTGTCCTCGCTGTGTCCCCCGCTGTGTCCCGCTGTATCCCCGCTGTGTCCCCTGCTGTGTCCAGCTGTGTCCCGCTGTGTCCCCCGCTGTGTCGCGCTGTGTCCCCGCAGTGTCCCCGCTGTGTCCTGCTGTGTCCCGCTGTGTCCCGCTGTGTCCCGCTGTGTCCTGCTGTGTCCCGCTGTGTCTTCGCTGTGTCCCGCTGTGTCCCCTGCAGTTTCCTTGCTGTGCCCCTCTGTGTACCCGCTGAGTCCCGCTGTGTCCCGCTGTGTCCTGCTGTGTATCTGCAGTGTCCCCGCTGTGTCCCACTGTGTCACGCTGTGTCCCGCTGTGTCCCAGCTGTCTTACCGCTGTATCTGGCTGTGTCCCGCTGTGTCTGCCGCTGTGTCCCCGTTGTGTCCCGCTGTGTCCCCGCTTTGTCAACGCTGTTTCTCGCTGTGTCCCTCTGTGTCCACGCTGTGTCCCGCTCTGTCCCCTGCTGTATGCCACTGTGTCCCTGCTGTGTCCCACTGTGTCCCAGCTGTGTCCCCGTTGTGTCCCGCTGTGTCCCGCTGTGTCCGCCTCTATGTCCCCCGCTGTGTCCCACTGTGTCCCTGGCTGAGTCCCAATGTGTCCCGCTGTGTCCCGCTGTGTCCCCACTGTGTCCCCGCTGTGTCCTGCTGTGTACCCGCTGTGTCCCGCTGTGTCCCGCTGTGTCCGCCTCTATGTCCCTCGCTGTGTCCCACTGTGTCCTCCGCTGAGTCCCACTGTGTCCCGCTGTGTCCCGCTGTGTACCGCTGTGTCCCCGCTGTGTCCCCGCTGTGTCCTGCTGTGTCCCCGCTGTGTCCCGCTGTGTCCCGCTGTGTCCTTGCTGTGTCCACCCTGTGTCCCCGCTTTGTCCCCGCTGTGTCCCGCTGTGTCCCGTGGTATCTCACTTTGTCCCCCGCTGTGTCCTCTGCTGTGTCCCCGCTGTGTCCTCCTCTGTCCCCACTGTGTCCTGCAGTGTCCTGCTGTGTCCCCCGCTGTGTCCCTCTCTGTCCCCTGCTGTGTCCCGTTGTGTCTCCAGCTGTGTCCAGCTGTGTCCCACTGTGTCCCGCTGTGTCCCCGCTCTGTTCAACTGTGTCACCGCTGTGTCCCCGCTGTGCCCCGCTGTCCCCCGCAGTGCCCCGCTGTGACCCGTTTTGTCCTGCTGTGTCCCGCTGTGTCCCCCGCTGTATCCCGCTGTGTTCTCGCTGTGTCCCCCGTTGTGTCCCGCTGTGTCCGCGCTTTGTCCCCCGCTGTGTCCCTGCTGTGTCCCGCTGTGTCCCGCTGTGTCCGCGCTTTGTCCCCCGCTGTGTCCCCCGCTGTGTCCCGCTGTGTCCCGCTGTGTCCCGCTTAGTCCGCCTCTATGTCCCCCGCTGTGTCCCGCTGTGTCCCCCGC
>NW_012294630.1:0-5669 GCF_000151885.1 Dipodomys ordii | reverse complement strand
AAGATGAAGGAGAAGCAGAATTAGGAGAAGGAGAAGGAGGAGAAGCAGAAGTAGAAGGAGAAGCTGAAGCGGAATGAGAAGCAGATAGAGAAGCAGGAGAAGCACAAGAAGCAGAAGCAGGAGAAGCCGAAAGAGAATAAGCAGAAGAAGCAGAATCAGAATCAGAAGTAGAACCAGAAGCAGAAGGAGAAGCAGCAGAAGAAGTAGAATTTGAAATTCTGGCAGGAGAAACAGAAGAAGCAGAAGCAGAAGCAGAAGGCGAAGCAAAAAGAGAAGGAGAAGGAGAAGGAGAAGAAGCAGCAGAAGGAGAAGCAGCAGAAGAAGCTGAAAAACAAGCAGGAGAAGCAGAAGCACAAAGAGAAGTAGAAGCAGAAGAAGCAGAAGCAGAAGAAGAAGCAGTAGAAGCATAAGAAGCAGAAGCAGGAGAAGCAGAAATAGAAGAAATAAAGAAGCATAAGATGCAGAAGCAGATGGGGAAACAGAAGAAGGAGAAAGAGCACCAGAAGGTGAAGCAGAAGGAGATGCAGAAGCAGAAAGAGAAGCAGAATCAGAAGAAGAAGAAGAAGGAGAAGTTGGAGAATCAGAAGAAGCAGAAGCAGAAAGAGAAGAAGAAGGAGAAGGAGAAGCAGAAGGAGAAGGGCAAGCAGGAGAAGCAGAAGAAGCAGAAGCAGGAGAAGCAGAAGAAGAAGCAGAAGCAGGACCTGAAGCAGAAGAAACATAACAAGCAGAAGAAGCAGAAGCAGAAGCAGAACGAGAAGTAGAAGAAGAAGAAGGAGAAGGAGAAAGAGAAGGATTAGGAGTAGGAAGAGCAGAAGGAAAGTCAGAAGCAGAACGAGAAGCAGAAGGAGCAGCAGAAGGAGAAGCAGAAGGAGAATCAGAAGGAGAAGCAGAAGAAGGAGAAGTAGAAGCAGAAGAAGCAGCAGAAGGAGAAGCAGAAGCAGAAGAAGATTCAGAAAGAGAAGCAGGAGAAGCAGAAAAAGCAAAAGCAGAAGGAGAAGCAGAAGTAGGAGAAGGAGAAGGAGAAGGAAGGGCAGCAGAAGCAATAGGAAAACCCGAAGGAGAAGCAGAAACAGAATGAGAAGCAGAAATAGAAGCAGTAGAAGCAGAAGAAGCAGGAAAAGCAGAAGCAGACGAAAGAGAAGAAGAAGAAGAAGAAGGAGAAGAAGAAGAAGGAGAAGAAGAAGAAGAAGAAGAAGAAGAAGAAGAAGAAGAAGAAGAAGAAGAAGAAGAAGAAGAAGAAGAAGAAGAAGAAGAAGAAGAAGAAGAAGAAGAAGGAGAAGCATAAGGAGAAGCATAAGGAGAAGCAGTAGAAGCAGAAGCAGAAGAAGCAGAAGCTGGAGAAGCAGAAGCAGAAGAAAAAGAATAAGCAAAAGAAGCAGAAGCAGAAAGAGGAGAAGAAGGAGAAGCAGAAGTAGAATCAGAAGAAGCAGAAGCAGGAGAAGCAGAAGATAAAGAATAAGCAAATGAAGCAGAAGCAGAAGCAGTGGGAGAAGCAGAAGAAGGAGAAGGAGAAGGAGCAGCAGAAAGAGAAGCAGAAGCAGAAAGAGAAGCAGAAACAAAAGGAGAACAAGAAGGAGAAGCAGGAGAATCAGAAGAAGCAGAAGTAGAAGCAGAAAGAGGAGAAGAAGGAGAAGCAGAAGTAGAATCAGAAGAAGCAGAAGAAGAACAAGCAGAAGAAACATAAGCAAAAGAAACAGAAGAAGGAGAAGAGCAGAAGGAGAAGCAGAAGCAGAAGGAGAAGCAGAAAGAGAAGCATGAGAAGTAGAAGAAGCAGGAGAAGCAGAAGCAGAAGCAGAAGAAACAGGAGAAGCCGAAGAAGCAGAAGCAGAATCTGAAGCAGAAGGAGAAAAAGAAGAAGCACAATATGAAGGAGAAGCAGAAGAAACAGAAATAGTAGAATAAGCAGAAGCTCAAGCAGCAGGAGAAGCAGAAGAAGAAGACGGAGAAGGCGAGAGACAAGGATTAGGAGTAGGAGAAGCAAAAGGAGAAGCAGAAGTAGAAAGAGACGCAGAAGGAGAAGCAGCACGAGAAGTAGGAGAAGCAGGAGAAGCAGAAGCAGCAGGAGAAGCAGAAGCAGAAGGAGAAGCAGAAGAAGGAGAAGGAGAAGCAGAAAGAGAAGCAGAACGAGAAGCAGAACGAGAAGCAGGAGAAGCAGAAGCAGGAGAAGCAGAAGCAGAAGAAACAGAAGAAGGAGAAGAAGCAGAAGCAGAAGGAGAAGCAGAAACAGAAGGAAAAGCAGAAAGAGAAGCAGGAGAAGCAGAAGAAGCAGCAGCAGGAGAAGCAGAAGCAGAAGCCGAAGAAGCAGAAGCAGAACCTGAAGCAGAAGGAGAAGCAGGAGAAGCAGAAGAAGCAGAACTTGGAGAAGCAGAAGGAGAAGCAGAAGCAGAAAGAGAAGCAAAAGAAGAAGGAGAAGCAGAAGAAAGAGAAGAAGCAGAGGTAGTAGCAGAAGAAGCAGAAGATACAGAAGCAGAAGGAGAAGCAGAAGGAAAAGCAGAAGAACGAGAAGGAGAAGGAGAAACAGAAGGAGAAGAAGAAAGAGAAGCAGAAGAAGGAGCAGGAGAAGGAAAAGCAGCAGGAGAAGCAGAAAGAGCAGCAGAAGGAGAAGCAGGAGATGCAGAAACAGGAGAAGCAGAAGAAGCAATATCTGGAGAAGCAGAATGAGAAGCAGAAGCGGAAAGAGAATCAAAAGCAGAAGAAGCAGAAGAACAGAAGCAGTAGCAGTTGCAGCAGTAGGAGAAGCAGAAGGAATAGCAGAAGAACGAGAAGGAGAAGGAAAAACAGAAGGAGATTCAGAAAGAGAATCAGAAGGAGAAGCAGAAGAATCAGAAGGAGAAGCAGAAGCAGAAAAAGAAACATAAGGACAAGCACAAGCAGAAGGAGATTCAGAAGGAGAAGCAGGAGAAGCAGAAGAAGCAGAAGCAGAAGAAGAAGTAGAAGCAGGAAAAGGAGAAAGAAGAGCAGCAGAAGCAATAGGAGAAGCAGAAGGAGAAGCAGAAGGAGAAGCAGAAACAGAAGCAGTAGAAGCAGAAGAAGCAGGAAAAGCAGAAGCAGAAGAAAGAGAAGAAGAAGAAGAAGAAGAAGAAGAAGAAGAAGAAGAAGAAGAAGAAGAAGAAGAAGAAGAAGAAGAAGAAGAAGAAGAAGAAGAAGAAGAAGAAGAAGAAGGAGAAGAAGAAGGAGAAGAAGGAGAAGCATAAGGAGAAGCAGTAGAAGCAGAAGGAGCAGAAGCAGGAGAAGCAGAAGCAGAAGAAAAGTAATAAGCATAAGAAGCAGAATCAGAGGAAGAAGCAGTAGGAGCAGCAGAAGGAGAAGCAGAAAGGAGAATCAGAAGGAGAAGCAGAAGAAGGAGAAGCAGAAGCAGAAGAAGTAGCAGAAGGAGAAGCAGAAGAAGTAGCAGAAGGAGAAGCAGAAGAAGATGCAGAAGGAGAAGCAGAAGGAGAATCAGAAGCAGGAAAAGAAGAAGGAGAAGGAAGGGCAGCAGAAGCAATAGGAGAAGCAGAAGGAGAAGCAGAAGCAGAATGAGAAGCAGAAAGAGAAGCATTAGAAGCAGAAGAAGCAGGAAAAGCAGAAGCAGAAGAAACAGAAGAAGAAGAAACAGCAGCAGCAGCAGCAGCAGCAGCAGCAGAAGAAGAAGAAGAAGAACAAGAAGACAAAGAAGAAGAAGAAGAAGCATAAAGAGAAGCATAAGGAGAAGCAGTATAAGCAGAAGAAGCAGAAGCAGGAGAAGCAGAAGCAGAAGAAAAAGAATAAGCAAAAGAAGCAGAAGCAGAAGCAGTGGGAGAAACAGAAGAAGGAGAAGGAGAAGGAGCAGCAGAAGGAAAAGTTGAAGCAGAAAGAGAAGCAGAAACAGAAGGAGAAGAAGAACGAGAAACGGAGAATCAGAAGAAGCAGAAGTAGAAGCGAAAGAGGAGAAGGAGAAGCGAAGTAGAATCAGAAGAAACGAAGAAGAAGAAGCAGAAGAAACATAAGCAAAAGAAACAGAAGAAGGAGAAGAGCAGAAGAAGAAGCAGAAGGAGAAAGAGAAGCAGAAGGAGAAGCAGAAAGAGAAGCAGAAGAAACAGGAGAAGCAGAAGCAGAAGAAACAGGTGAAGCCGAAGAAGCAGAAGCAGAATTTGAAGCAGGAGAAACAGAAGAAGCACAATTTGAAGCAGAAGCAGAAGAAACAGAAATAGTAGAATAAGCAGAAGCAGAAGCAGCTGGAGATGCAGAAGAAGAAGGGGGAGAAGGCGAGAGAGAAGGAGTAGGAGTAGGAGAAGCAAAAGGATAAGCAGAAGCAGAAAGAGAAGCAGAAGGAGAAGCAGCACGAGAAGTAGGAGAAGCAGGAGAAGTAGAAGCAGGAGAAGCAGAAGAAACAGAAGACGCAGAAGCAGAATGAGAAGCAGAAGGAGAAATTGAAGCAGAAGCAGAAGGAGAAGCAGAAGCAGAAGGAGAAGCATAAGAAGGAGAAGGAGAAGCAGAAAGAGAAGCAGAACGAGAAGCAGGAGAAGCAGAAGCAGGAGAAGCAGAAGCAGAAGAAACAGAAGAAGGAGAAGAAGCAGAAACAGAAGGAAAAGCAGAAACAGAAGCAGGAGAAGCAGAAGAAGCAGCAGCAGGAGAAGCAGAAGCAGAAGAAGCCGAAGAAGCAGAAGCAGAACCTAAAGCAGAAGGAGAAGCAGGAGAAGCAGAAGAAGCAGAACCTGGAGAAGCAGAAGGAGAAGCAGAAGCAGAAAAAGAAGCAAAAGCAGAACTAGAAGCAGAAGAAACAGAAGAAGCAGAGGCAATAGCAGAAGAAGCAGAAGATGCAGAAGCAGAAGGAGAAGCAGAAGGAAAGCAGAAGAACGAGAAGGAGAAGGACAAGGAGATACAGAAGGAGAAGCAGAAAGAGAAGCAGAAGAAGGAGCAACAGAAGGAAAAGCAGCAGGAGAAGCAGAAAGAGCAGCAGAAGGAGAAGCAGGAGATGCAGAAACAGGAGAAGCAGAAGCAGAAGAAACAGGAGAAGGACAAGAAGCAGAAGTAGAAGCAGAACCTGAAGCAGAAGGAGAATCAGGAGAAGCAGAAGAAGCAGTATCAGGAGAAGCAGAATGAGAAGCAGAAGCGGAAAGAGAATCAAAAGCAGAAGGAGAAGCAGAAGAAACAGAAGAACAGAAGCAGTAGCAGTTGCAGCAGTAAGAGAAGCAGAAGGAAAAGCAGAAGAACGAGAAGGAGAAGGAGAAACAGAAGGAGAAGCAGAAAGAGAATCAGAAGGAGAAGCAGAAGAAGCAGAAGGAGAAGGAGAAGCAGAAGCAGAAGAAGAAGCATAAGGACAAGCACAAGCAGAAGGAGATGCAGAAGGAGAAGCAGGAGAAGCAGAAGAAGCAGAAGAAGAAGTAGAAGCAGGAGAAGGAGAAAGAAGAGCAGCAGAAGCAATAGGAGAAGCAGAATCAGAATGAGAAGCAGACATAGAAGCAGTAGAAGCAGAAGAAGCAGGAAAAGCAGAAGCAGAAGAAAGAGAAGAAGAAGAAGAAGAAGAAGAAGAAGAAGAAGAAGAAGAAGAAGAAGAAGAAGAAGAAGAAGAAGAAGAAGAAGAAGAAGAAGAAGAAGTAGAAGCAGAAAAAGCAGAAGCAGAAGAAAGAGAAGAAGAAGAAGAAGAAGAAGAAGAAGAAGAAGAAGAAGAAGAAGAAGAAGAAGAAGAAGAAGAAGGAGAAGCATAAGTG
>NW_012294629.1:0-5671 GCF_000151885.1 Dipodomys ordii | reverse complement strand
CAGCGGGGGACACTGCGGGGGACAAAGCGGGACACCACAGAACACAGCGGGTCACAAAGGGAAACAGCGGTGACCCTGTGGGGACACAGCGGGACCCAGTGGGGGACACAGCGGGACACAGCAGGGACTCACCTGGGGACACAGCGAAGGACAAACTGGGACACCACGGGACACAGTGGGACACAGCAGGACACAGCGGGGACACTGCGGGAACATAGCGGGACACAGCGGGGGACACAGCGAGGACACAGCGGGACACAGCGTGGCACAAAGCGGGAGACAGCAGGGGACACAGCGAGGACACAGCGGGACACAGCGGCGACACATAGAGGACTCAGCGGGGGACACAGTGGGGGACAGAGCGGGACACAGCGGGACACTGCGGGGCACAGCGGGGGACACAGGGAGGACACAGCTTAACACAGCATGGGACAAAGCGAGGACACAGCGGGACACAGCGAGACACAGCGGGACCCAGCGGGGACCCAGCAGTGGACACAGCGGGACACAGCGGGGGACAAAGCGGGACACCACAGAACACAGCAGGACACAGCGTGAAACTGCGGTGAACCTGCGGGGACACAGCGGGACACAGCGGGGGACACACCGGGACCCAGCGGGACACATCGGGGGACACAGCGGGACACAGCGGGGACACAGCGCGAAACAGCAGTCACAGCGGGGGACACAGCGGGACACAGCGGGGGACACAGCAGGGACACATTGGGACACAGTAGGACACAGCGTGGGACAAAGCGGGAGACAGCAGAGGACACAGCGAGGACACAGCTTGGACACAGCGGGGACACAGAGGGGACTCAGCAGGGGACATAGAGCGGAAAAAGCGGGACACCACGGGACACAGTAGGACACAGCGGGACACAGCGGGGACATTGCGGGACACAGCCGGGGGACACAGCGGTGGACAGCGTGGGACAGAGAAGGGACACAGCGGGACAGAGGGGACACAGCTGGACACAGAAGGGTACACAGCGGGGCACAGCGGACACACAACGGGGACAGAGCTGGACACAGAGGGACACAGATGGGACAGAGCGTGACACAGCGGGACTCAGCGGGACACAGCAGGGGATTCAGCGGGACACAGCGGGGGGCACAGGGAGGACACAGCTGGACACTGAATGAGACAGAGCGAGGACACATCGGGGGACACAGCGGGACACAGCGGGGACACAGCGGGGACACAGCGGGACACAGCAGGTCACAGCGGGGGACACAGCGGGACACAGCGGGGGACACAGCAGGGACACAGTGGGACACAGTAGGACACAGCGTGGGACAAAGCGGGAGACAGCAGAGGACACAGCGAGGACACAGCTGGACACAGCGGGGACACAGAGGGGACTCAGCAGGGGACATAGAGGGAAAAAAGCAGGACACCACGGGACACAGTATTTCACAGCGGGACACAGCGGGGACACTGTGGGACACAGCCAGGAGACACAGCGGTGGACAGCAGGGGACAGAGAATGGACACAGCGGGACACAGTGGGGATACAGCTGGACACAGAAGGGTACACAGCGGGACACAGCGGACACAAAGCGGGGACAGAGCTGGACACAGAGGGACACAGAGGGGACAGAGCGTGACACAAGTGGACACTGAGGGAGACAGACCGAGGACACAGCCGGACACAGCGAAACAAAGCTGTGACACAGTGGGGACACAGCAGGGGACACAGCGGGACACAGTGGGGGACACAGCGGGACACAGCAGGGTACACAGCAGGGACAAAGAAGGACACAGCGGGGGACACAGCGGGACACAGCGGGGGACACGGCGGGACACAGCGGGGACACAGCGGGGGACACAGCGGGACACAGCGGAGACACAGCGGGGACACAGCGGGACCCAGCAGGACACAGCGGGGGACAGAGCGGGACACAGCGGGACACAGCGGGGGACACTGCAGGGACACATTGGGACACAGTAGGACACAGCGTAGGACAAAGCGGGAGACAGCAGAGGACACAGCGAGGACACAGCTGGACACAGCGGGGACACAGAGGGGACTCAGCAGGGGACATAGTGGGAAAAAAGCGGGACACCACGGGACACAGTAGGACACAACAAGACACAGCGGGGGACACAGTAGGACAGAGCGGGGGACACAGCGGGGGACAGAGGGGGACACCACGAATAATAGAGCAAGGACACAGCGGGACCCAGCGGGACACAGCCTCGATACAGCGGGATTCACAGCGTTACACAGCGGGTTACACAGCTGGGGACACAAAGGGACACAGTGGTGGACACAGCAGGACACAGCGGGACAGAGTGGGACACAGACGGGATAAATCGTGAGACACAGCGGGGGACACAGAGGGATACAGCGGGGGAAACAGCGAGGACACAGCGGGGGACACAGCAAGTACTCAGCGGAACACAGCGTGGGACACATTGAGGACACAGGGGGACACAGCGGGACACAGCTGGACACAGCAGGAACACAGCAGTAGACACAGCGGGACACAGCAGGGGACACAGCGGGACACAGCTGGGGACACAGGGAGGACAGAGCGGGACACAGCGGGGACACAGCGGGGACTCAGCGGTGGACACAGCGGGGGACAAAGCGGGACACCACGGGACAGCGCGGGACACAGCGGGGACAAGGGGGAGACAGAACGCGACACAGCGAGGACACAGCGGGACACAGCGGGAGACACAGCGGGACACAGCAGGGAACACAGCGGGACAAAGCAGGGTACACAGCAGGGGACACAGCGGGACACAGCGGGGTACCCAGCGGTAAACAGCGGGGGGCCCAGCGAGGACACAGCAGGACACAGCGGGGGACACAGACAGGAAAACAGCAGGGGACACACCGGGGGACACAGCGGGACCCAGCGGGACACAGCGTCGATACAGCGGGGATACAGCGTTACACAGTGTGGTACACATCTGTGGACACAAGCGGACACAGTGGGGGCACAGCGGGACACAGCGGGACACAGTGGGACAAAGCGAAGACAAATCGTGAGATACAGCGGGGGACAGAGCGGGAGACAGCGGGGGACACAGGGAGGACACAGCAGGGCACAGCAGCACACAGCAGGGACAGAGCGGGACACAGCGGGACACAGCGGGGATCACAGCGAGGACACAGCGGGACACAGCGTCGATACAGCGGGGATACAGCGTTACACAGCGTGGTACACATATGTGGACATAACGGGACACAGTGGGGGCACAGCGGGACACAGGGGGACACAGTGGGACACAGCGAGGACAAATCGTGAGACGAAGCAGGGGACAGAGTGCGAGACAGCGGGGGACACATCGAAGACACAGCAGGACACAGCGGTACACAGCAGGGACAGAGCGGGACACAGCGGGACACAGCGGGACACAGCCGGGGACCCAGCGAGGACAAAGCGGGACACAGTGGGGGACACAGCGAGGACACAGCGGAACACAGCGGGGGACCCAGCGAGGACACAGCGGGACACAGCGGGGTACCCAGCGAGGACAGAGCGGGACACAGCGGGGGACACAGCGGGACACAGAGGAGGACCCAGCGAGGACACAGCGGAACACAGCGGGGGACACAGCGAGGGCAGAGCGGGGGACAGAGCGGGGGACACTGCGGGACACAGTGGGGAACACAGCGAGGACACAGCGGGACCCAGCGGAACACAGCGTCGATACAGCGGGGATACAGCGTTACACAGCGTGGTACACATCTGTGGACACAACGGGACACAGTGGGGGCACAGCAGGACACAGTGGGATACAGCGAGGACAAATCGTGAGACGTAGCAGGGGACAGAGCGGGAGACAGCGGGGGACACAGCGAGGACACAGCAGGACACAGCGGGACACACCAGGGACAGAGCGGGACAGAGCGGGACACAGCGGTGGACACAGCGGGACACAGCGGGGGACCCAGCGAGGACACAGCGGGACACAGCGGGGAACACAGCGAGGACACATTGGGGGACACAGCGGGGGACACTGAGGGACACAGCGGGACACAGCGTCGAAACAGCGGGAATACAGCGTTACACAGCGTGGTACACAGCTGTGGACACAACGGGACACAGTGGGGACACAGCGGGACACAGCGGAACACAGTGGGACACATCGGGGACAAAGCGTGAGACACAGCGGGGGACAGAGCGGGAGACAGCGGGGGACACAGCGAGGACACAGCGGGACACAGCGGGGGAAACAGCGGGACACAGCGGTGGACACAGGGGGAGAGAGCGGGGGACACAGCGGGACACAGCGGTGGAAACAGCGGGACACATCTGTGGACCCAGGGAGGACCCAGTGGGACCCAGCGGGACACAGTGTCAATACAGCTGGGATACAGCGTTACACAGCGTGGTACACATCTGTGGACACAACGGGACACAGTGGGGGCACAGCGAGGACAAATCGTGGGACGAAGCGGGGGACAGAGCAGGAGACAGCGGGGGACACAGCGAGGACACAGCAGGACACAGCAGGACACAGCAGGGAACACGGCGAGGACACAGCGGGACCCAGCGGGACCCAGCGTCGATACAGCGGGGATACAGCGTTACACAGTGTGGTACAAATCTGTGGACACAAGGGGACACAGTGGGGCCACAGCGGGACACAGCGGGGCACAGTGGGACACAGCGAGGACAAATCGTGAGACGAAGCGGGGGACAGAGCGGGAGACAGCGAAGGACACAGCGAGGACACAGCAGGACACAGCGGGACACAGCAGGGAACACGGCGAGGACACAGCGGGACCCAGCGGGACCCAGCGTCGATACAGCGGGGATACAGCATTACACAGTGTGGTACAAATCTGTGGACACAAGGGGACACAGTGGGGGCACAGCGGGACAGAGCGGGACACAGTGGGACACAGCGAGGACAAATCGTGAGACACAGCGGTGGACAGAGCTGGAGACAGCAGGGGACACAGCGAGGACACAGCAGTACACAGCAGGACACAGCAGGGACAGAGCGGGACAGAGCGGGACACAGCGGGACACAGCGGGGTCACAGCGGGACACAGCGGAGGACCCAGCGAGGACACAGCGGGACACAGTGGGGGACACAGCGAGGAAACAGCGGGGGACACAGTGGGGGACACTGCGGGACACAGCGGGGAACACAGCGAGGACCCAGCGGGACCCAGCGGGACACAACGTCGATACAGCGGGGATACAGCGTTACACAGCGTGGTTCACATCTGTGGACACAACGGGACACAGTGGGGGCAGAGCGGGACACAGTGGGACACAGCGAGGACAAATCGTGAGACGTAGCGGGGGACAGAGCGGGAGACAGCAGGGGACACAGCGAGGACAGAGCAGGACACAGCGGGCCACAACAGGGACAGAGCGGGACACAGCGGGACACAGCGGGGGACACAGTGGGACACAGCGGGGGACCCAGCGAGCACACAGCGGGACACAGCGGGGAACACAGCGAGGACACAGCGGGGGACACAGCGGGGGACACTGAGGGACACAGCGTCGATACAGCGGGGACACAGCGTTACACAGCGTGGTACACAGCTGTGGACACAACGGGACACAGTGGGGTCACAGCGGGACACAGCGGAACACAGTGGGACACATCGGGGACAAAGCGTGAGACACAGCGTGGGACAGAGCGGGAGACAGAGGGGGACACAGCGAGGACACAGTGGGACACAGCGGG
>NW_012294628.1:0-4180 GCF_000151885.1 Dipodomys ordii | reverse complement strand
CAGCCGGGACACAGAGGGGACACAGCGGGGGACAGCAGGGATACATTAGCGGGGACACAGCGGGGATAACAGTGGAACACTGTGCGGACACAACGGGACCCAGCGGGGGACATCGGGGACACAGCGGGACACAGCGGGACACAGTGGGACACAGCAGGGACACAGCAGGGACACAGCAGGGACACAGCGGGTCACAGCAGGGACACAGTGGGGGACACAGCGAGGACACAGCGGGACACAGAGGGATACACAGAGAGGACACAGCGTGACACATGGGGACACAGCGGGACACAGCGGGCGACACAGAGAGGACACAGTGGGACACAAATGGGGACACAGCAAGGACACAGCGGGACACAGCGGGAAAGAGCGGGACACAGCGGGGGACACAGCCGGGGACACAGCGGGGTACAGCGGCACACAGTGGGGACACAGCGGGGGACACAGCGGGGGACACAACGGGTTTCACAGTAGGACACAGTGGGGTACACAAAGGGACACATCGGGGGCACTGTAGCGGACACAGTGGTACTTATCGGGACACAGCGGGACACAGCGGGGAACACAGCGGGGGACACAGCGAGACACAGTGGGAAAATAGTGGGGGACACAGCGGGGGACACAGCGGGATACAGAAGGACACAGCAAGGACACAGCGGGACACAGGAGGACACAGCGGGGACACAGCGGTGGACACAGTGGGACACAGCTGCGGCTACAGCGAGGACACAGCAGGGACACTGTGGGACACAGCGGGTCACAACGAGGAAATAGTGGGGGACACAGCGGAGGACAGAGCGTTATACAGAAGGACACAGCGAGGACACAGCTGGGACATAGGTTGACACTGCCGGACACAGTGGGACACAGCGGGGACACAGAGGGACATAGAGGTTACACAGCCAGGACACACCAGGGACACAGAGGAACACAGCGGGGACACAGCGGGGACACAGCGGGACCCAGCGGGACCCAGTGGGGACACAACGGGGACACAGCGGGACACAGCGGGGGACACAGAGGCGGACACAGCAGGACACAGCTAGACACAGCGGGAGACAGCGGGACACAGCGGGGACACAGCGAGGACACAGAGGGACACAGAGGGACACAGCGGGACACACAGCGGGGGACACAGCGGGACACAGCTGGGGCCACAGCATGGACACAGCGGGTCACAGTGGGGAAATAGTGGGGGACACAGTGGGGGACACAGCGGGATACAGAAGGACACAGCGAGGACACAGCGGGACACAGGAGGACACAGCGGGGACAAAGCTGGGACACAGCGGGGGACACAGTGGAACACAGCGGGGACACAGAGGGACTCAGCGGTTACACAGCGAGGACACACCAGGGACACAGCGTGACACAGCAGACACACAGCGGGGACACAGCGGGACATAGAGAGGACACAGCGGGACACAGCGGGGGATACAGCGGGGGACAGCGGTGACACGCCGGCGGACAGCGGGGACACAGCGGGACACAGCGGGACACAGCGGGGGACACAGCGGGACACAGTGGGGGACACAGTGGAACACAGCGAGGACACAGCGGGACACAGCGGGGGACACAGTGGAACACAGCGAGGACACAGCGGGACACAGCGGGACACAGTGGGGACACAGGGGGACACAGCGGGGACACAGAGGCGGACACAGAAGGACACAGCGGGAGACAGCGGGACACAGCGGGGACACAGCAGGTGACCCAGAGAGGACACAGCGGTACACTTCATGGACACAGCGGATCACAGTGGGGAAATAGTGGGGGACACAGCGGTTGACACAGCGGCATACAGAAGGACACAGCGAGGACACAGCGGGACACAGAAGGACACAGCGGGGAAACAGCGGGGACTCAGCGGGGGACACAGTGGGACACAGCGGGGCACAGAGGGACTCTGCGGTTACACAGCGAGGACACACCAGGGACACAGCGGGACACAGCGAGGACACAGCGGGGACACAGCGGGACACAGCGAGGACACAGCAGGACACAGCGGGGGATACAGCGGGGGACAGCGGTGACACACCGGCGGACAGCGGGGACACAGCGGGACACAGAGGGACACAGCGGGGGACACAACGGGACACAGTGGGGGACACAGTGGGGAACACAACGGGACACAGTGGGGGACACAGTGGAACACAGCGAGGACACAGCGGGACACAGCGGGACACAGCGGGGACACAGCGGGACACAGCTGGGGACACAGAGGCGGACACAGCAGGACACAGCGGGGACACAGCGGGGACAAACCGGGGACACAGCGGGACACAGCGGGGACACAGCGGGGACACAACGGGACACAGCGGGGGACATCAGGGAAACAGCGGGACACAGCGCGATACAGTGGGACACAGCATGGACACAGCAGGGACAGAGCGGTTCACAGCGGGGACACAGTGGGGGACACAGCGAGGACCCAGCGGGACACAGAGGGATACACAGAGAGGACACAGCATGACACATGGGGATACAGCGGGACACAGCGGGGGACACAGAGAGGACACATTGGGACACAATTGGGGACACAGCAAGGACACAGCGGGACACAGCGGGAAAGAGCGGGACACAGCGTGGGACACAGCCGGGGACACAGCGGGGTACAGCGGCACACAGTGGGGACACAGCGGGGGACACAGCGGGGGACACAAACGGGTGACACAGCGGGACACAGTGGGGTACACAAAGGGACACAGCGGGGGACACTGTAGCGGACACAGTGGGACTTATCGGGACACAGCGGGACACAGCGGGGAACACAGCTGGGGACACAGCGGAACACAGCGGTTAAATAGTGGGGGACACAATGGGGGAAACAGCGGGATACAGAAGGACACAGGGAGGACACAGCGGGACACAGAATGACACAGCGGGGACACAGCTGGGGACACAGTGGGACACAGCTCCGGATACAGCGAGGACACAGCAGGGACACTGCGGGACACAGCGGGTCACAGCGGGGAAATAGTGGGGGACACAGCGGAGGACACAGCGGGATACAGAAGGACACAGCGAGGCCACAGCGGGGACATAGGGTGACACTGTGGGACACAGTGGGACACAGCGGGGACACAGAGGGACATAGAGGTTACACAGCCAGGACACACCAGGGACACAGCGGAACACAGCAGGGACACAGCGGGGACACAGCGGGACACAGCAGGACCCAGCGGGGACACAGCGGGGACACAGTGGGATGCAGCGGGAGACACAGAGGCGGACACAGCAGGACACAGAGGGACACAGCGGGAGACAGCGGGACACAGCAGGGACACAGCGAGGACACAGCGGGACACAGCGGGGGACACAGTATGGACACAGCGGGTGACAGCGGGGGACACAGTGGGACACAGCGGAGGACACAGCGGGGGACACAGCGGGACACTGCGTGGGAAACAGCGGGACACAGCGGGGGACACAAGGAGGACATAGTGGGATACAGCGGGACACAACGCGACACAGAGGGACACAGCAGGACACAGAGGGACACAGCGGGACACACAGTGGGACACAGTGAGGACACAGCGGGACACAGCAAGGACACAGCGGGACAGAGCGGGACACAGCGGGACACAGCGGGACACAGCGGGGACATAGCTGGACACATCAGGGTACACAGCGGGATACAGCGGGGACACTGCGAGGACACAGCGGGACAAAGCGGGACACAGCGTGGACACAACGGGGACACAGCGGGACACTGCTGGACACAGCGGGACACAGCGGGAACACAGCGGGACACAGCAGGGACACAGCGGGACACCGTGGGGACATAGCTTGACACATCAGGGTACACAGCGGTACACAACAGGGACACAGCGAGGATACAGCGGGACACAGTGGGACACAGCGAGACACAGCAGGGACACAGCGTGGACACAGCAGGGGACACAGCGGGACACAGTGGGACACAGCAGGATATAGCGGGGGACACAGCCGGGGACACAGCAGGTACACAGAGGGGGTCACAGCGAGGACACAGCGGGACATAGCGGGGACACAGCGGGGACACAGCGGGGGACAGAGAAAGGTCACAGAGGGACAAAGTTGGACAATGCTGGACACAGCGTGGACACAGCTGGACACAGCGGGGTACACAGCGGGACACAGCCGGGGACAGCTGAGACACAAGGGAAGACAAAGGGGACACAGCGGGGACACAGCGGGA
>NW_012294627.1:0-3539 GCF_000151885.1 Dipodomys ordii | reverse complement strand
ACAGCGGGGGACACAGCCGGACACAGCAGGGACACAGTGGGGACACAGCGGGACCCAGCAGGACACAGCGGGAGACAAAGCGGGACACAGCGGGACACAGCGGGGGACACAGCCGGACACAGCAGGGACACAGTAGGACACAGCGTGGGACAAAGCGGGAGACAGCGGAGGACACAGCGAGGACACAGCTGGACACAGCGGGGACACAGAGGGGACTCAGAAGGGGACATAGAGGGGAAAAAGCGGGACACCACGGGACACAGTAGGACACAGCGGGACACAGCGGGGACACTGCGGGACACAGCCGGGGGACACAGCGGTGGACAGCGGGGGAAAGAGAAGGGACACAGCGGGACACAGAGGGGACACAGCTGGACACAGAATGGTACACAACGGGGCACAGGAGACTCACAACAGGGACAGAGCTGGACACATAGGGACACAGAAGGGACAGAGCGTGACACAGCGGGACACAGCGGAACACAGCAGGGGACTCAGCGGGACACAGCGGGGGACACAGGGAGGACACAGCTGGACACTGAGGGAGACAGAGCGAGGACACAGCCGGACACAGCGAAACACAGCGTGACACAGTGGTGACACAGCAGGGGACACAGCGGGACACAGCGTGGGACACAGAGGGACACAGCGAGGTACACAGCAGGGACAAAGTGGGACACAGCGGGGGACACAGCGAGGACAAAGCGGGACACAGCGGTGACACAGCGGGACACAGCTGGGGACACTGCGGGACACAGCGGGACCCAGCAGGGACAAAGCATGAGACACAGCGGTGGACAGAGCGGGAGACAGATGTGGACACAGCGAGGACACAGCGGGGGACACAGCGGGACACAGTGGGGGACACAGCACGGACACAGTGGGACACAGTAGGACACAGCGTGGGACAAAGCGGGAGACAGCGGAGGACACAGCGAGGACACAGCTGGACACAGCGGGGACACAGAGGGGACTCAGCAGGGGACATAGAGGGGAAAAAGCGGGACACCACGGGACACAGTGTGACACAGCGGGACACAGCGGGGACACTGCGGGACACAGCCGGGGGACACAGCGATGGACAGTGGGGGAAAGAGAAGGGACACAGCGGGACACAGGGGGGACACAGCTGGACACAGATGGGTACACAACGGGGTACATTGGACTCACAACAGGGACAGAGCTGGACACAGAGGGACACAGAGTGGACAGAGCGGGACACAGCGGGACACAGCAGAACACAGCAGGGGACTCAGCGGGACACAGCGGGGGACAAAGGGAGGACACAGCTGGACACTGAGGGAGACAGAGCGAGGACACAGCCGGACACAGCGAAACACAGCGTGACACAGTGGGGACACAGCAGGGGACACAGCGGGACACAGCGTGGGACACAGAGGGACACAGCGAGGTACACAGCAGGGACAAAGTGGGACACAGCGGGGGACACAGTGAGGACAAAGCGGGACACAGCGGTGACACAGCGGGACACAGCTGGGGACACTGCGGGACACAGCGGGACCCAGCGGGGACAAAGCATGAGACACAGCGGTGGACAGAGCGGGAGACAGAGGTGGACACAACGAGGACTCAGCGGGACAAAGCAGGGACACAGCGGCGACTCACCGGGGGACACAGCGGGGGATAAAGCGGGACACCACAGAACACAGTGGGGAACAGCGGGACACAGCGGGGAAACTGCGGGGACACAGGGGGACAAAGCGTGGGACACATAGGGACACAGCGGGGGACACAGTGGGGGACACAGCGGGACACAGCGGGGAACACAGCGAGGACACAGCGGGACCCAGCGGTACACAGCGTCGATACAGCGGGGACACAGCGTTACACAGCGTGGTACACAGCTGTGAACACAACGGGACACAGTGGGGGCACAGCGGGACACAGCGGGACACAGTGGGACACAGCGGGGACAAAGCTTGAGACACAGCGGGGTACAGAGCGGGAGACAGCGGGGGACACAGCGAGGACACAGCGGGACACAGCGCTGACACTGCGGGGGACACAGCGGGGGACACAGCCGGACACAGCCGGACACAGCGGGAGACACAGGGGGGACACAGCGAGACCCAGCGCAGGACACAGCAAGGACACATTGGGACACAGCGGGGACACAGCGGGACTCAGCGGGGGACACAGCAGTACACAGCGGGACACAGCGGGACACCGCGGGGGACACAGAGGGGTAAACAGCGGGACACAGCGGGGAACACAGCGAGGACACAGCGGAACACAGCGTCGATACAGCGGGGACACAGCGGGACACAGCGGGGTACACAGCTGGTTATACAACGGGACACAGCGGGGGACACAGCGAGGACACAGCAGAACACATCGTGGGAAACAGCGAGGACACAGCGGGACACAGCGAGACACAGCGGGACACAGTGGGGACACAGCAGTAGACACAGCGGGACACAGCGAGGACACAGCGGGGACACAGCGGGGACACAGCGGCACCCAGCAGGACACAGCGGGGCACACAGCGGGACACAGCGGGACACAGCTTGGGACACAGCGGGAACACAGCAGGACACAGCCGGGGACACAACGAGGACACAGCGGGACAGAGCGGGACACAGCCTGGGACAAAGCGGGAGATAGCAGGGGACACAGCGAGGACACAGCGGGACACAGTGGCGACACATAGAGGACTCAGCGGGGGACACAGTGAGGGACAGAGCGAGACACAGTGGGACCCAGCGGGAACAAATCATGAGACACAGTGGTGGACAGAGCGGGAGACAGAGGCGGACACAGCGAGGACACAGCGGGACAGAGCGGGGACACAGAGGTGGCTCAGGGAGGCCACAGCGGGGGACAAAGCGGGACACCACGGAACACAGCGGGACACAGCGTGAAACAGCAGTGAACCTGCGGGGACACAGCGGTACACAGCAGGGGACACAGCGGGACACAGCGGGGACACAGCGGGGACACAGCGGGACCCAGCAGGACACAGCGGGACACAGCAGGACACAGCGGGGGACACAGCGGGACACAGCGGGGGACACAGCGCGACACAGCGGGGACACAGAGGGGACTCAGCAGGGGACATAGCGGGGGACAAATCGGGACACCACAGGACACAGTGGGACACAGCGGGACACAGCGGGGACACTGCGGGGACACAGCGGGACAAAGCGGGGGACCCAGCGCGACCCAGCGGGACACAGCAGGACCCAGCGGGGAAACAGCGGGGACACAGTGGGACACAGCGAGGACACAGCGGGACACAGCGGGACACTGCGGGGCACAGCGGGGGACACAGCAGGACACAGCGGGGGACACAGGGAGGACACAGCGGAACACAGCATGGGACAAAGCGAGGACACAGCGTGAAACAGCGAGACACAGCGGGACCCAGTGGGGACCCAGCAGTGGACACAGCGGCACACAGCGGGGGACAAAGCGGGACACCACGGAACACAGCAGGACACAGCGTGAAACAGCGGTGAACCTGCGGGGACACAGCGGGACACAGCGGGGGACACAGCGGGACACAGCGGACACAGCGT
>NW_012294626.1:0-5672 GCF_000151885.1 Dipodomys ordii | reverse complement strand
TCCAGCTGTGTCCCCGGCTGTGTCCCGCTCTTTCCCGCTGTGTCCCGCTATGTCCTTGCTGTGTCCCCATTTGTGTCCCACTGTGTCCTCGCTGAGACGCCCGCTGTGTCCCGATGTGTCCCCATGTGTCACGGTGTGTCCTCTCTGTGTATCACTCTGTGTCCCGCTGTGTCCTCGCTGTGTCCCCCACTGTGTCCCCGCTGTGACCAGCTGTGTCCCTGCTGTGTCCCCTCAGTGTCCCGCTGTGACCCCGATATCCACCGCAGTGTCCTGTCGTGTCCCCGCTGTCCGCATGTGTGTCCCCGCTGTCCCCAGCTCTGTCCCCGCTGTGTCCTCGCTGTGTCCCCCGCTGTGTCCCACTGTGTCCCCCACTGTGTCCCGCTGTGTCCCCGCTGTCCGCCGGTGTGTCACCGCTGTCCCACGCTGTATCACACGCTGTGTCCGGCTGTGTCCTCGCTGTGTCTCACTGTGTCCCTTCTGTGTCTCTGCTGTGTCGCGCTGTGTCCCAGGTGTGTCCTCGCTGTGTAACCGCTGAGTCCCTCTGTGTCCCCTCTGTGTCCTGTGTCCCCTGCTGTGTCCCCGCTGTGTCCCGCTGTGTCCTCCTGTGTCACGCTGTGTCCACACTGTGTCCCGCCTTGTCCCCCGCTGTGTCCCTGCTGTGTCCCTTTGTGTCTTACTTTGTCTCGCTGTGTACCCCGCAGTGTCCTGCTGTGTCCCCCGATGTGTCCCGCTGTGTCCCCACTGTGTCCCGCTGTGTCCCCGCTGTGTCCCCTGCTGTGTCCCGCTGTGTCCCCGGCTGTGTCCCCGGCTGTGTCCCGCTCTTTCCCGCTGTGTCCCGCTGTGTCCTTGCTGTGTCCCCATTTGTGTCCCGCTGTGTCCTCTCTGTGTCCCACGCTGTGTCCCGCTGTGTCCCCATGTGTCACGCTGTGTCCTCGCTGTGTATCCCTCTGTGTCCCGCTGTGTCCTCGCTGTGTCCCGCACTGTGTCCCCGCTGTTGACCCGCTGTGTCCCAGCTGTGTCCCCCGCTGTGTCCCACTGTTTCCATGCTGTGTCCTGCTCTGTCCCCCGCTGTGTCCCGCTGTGTCCCCCGCTGTGTCCCGCTGTGTCTCTGCAGTGTCCTCGCTGTGTCCCGCTGTGTCCTCGCTGTGTTCCCCACTGTGTCCCCGCTGTGACCCGCTGTGTCCCTGCTGTGTCTCCGCTGTGTCCCGCTGTGTCCCGCTGTGTCCCCGATGTCCCCCGCTGTGTCCCGTTGTGTCCCCGCTGTCTCCATGTGTGTCCCCGGTGTGTCCAGCTGTGTCCCCGGTGTGTCCAGCTGTGTCCCCGGTGTGTCCCCGCTGTGTCCCGCTGTGTCACCGCTGTCCCCCGCTGTGTCCCGCTGTGTCCCTGCTGTCCCCAGGGGTGTCACCGATGTCCCCCGCTGTATCCCCCTCTGTGTTCCGCTGTGTCCCGTGTTGTCCCTCTGTGTCCCGCTGTGTCCCCCCTGTGTTCCCACTGTGTCCTCGCTGTGTCCCCCACTGTGTCTCGCTGTGTCCCCCCTGAGTCCCCGCTGTCCCCCGCTGTGTCCCGGTGTCTCCCGCTCTGTCCCCACTGTGTGTACCTCTGTGTCCCGCTCTGTCCTGGTTTTGTCCCCGCTGTGTCCCGCTGTGTATTGCTGTGTACCGGCTGTGTCCCGCTGTGTACAAATGTGCCCCGGTGTGTCCCCGCTGTGTCTCCCTGCTGTCCCCCGCTGTGTCCCCACTGTGTTCCGCTGAGTCCCCGCTGTGTCCCCGCTGTGTCTCCCTGCTGTCCCCCGCTGTGTCCCCTCTGTGTCCCACTGTGTCTTCGCTGTGTCCCACTGGTTCCTTGCTGTGTCCCCGCTGTTTCCCGCTGTGTCCTGCTGTGTCCGGCTGTGTCCCCGATGTCCCCCGCTTTGTCCCTTGCTGTGTCCCCGCTGTGTCCAGCTGTGTCCCCTTTTGTCCCGCTGTGTCTCCGCTTTGTACCCTGCTTTTTCCCCTCTGTCCCGCTGTGTCCCGCTGTGTCCCCCGCTGTGTCCCGCTATGTCACCTGCTGTGTCCCCAGCTGTGTCCCACTGTGTCCCGCTGTGTCCCCGCTGTGTCCCCTGCTGTGTCCCGCTGTGTCCCCGGCTTTGTCCAACGCTGTGTCACGCTCTTTCCCGCTGTGTCCCGCTGTGTCCTTCCTGTATCCCCATTTGTGTCCCGCTGTGTCCTCGCTCAGTCACCCGCTGTGTCCCGCTGTGTCCCCATGTGTCACGCTGTGTCCTCTCTGTGTATCCCTCTGTGTCCAGCTGTGTCCTCGCTGTGTCCCACACTGTGTCCAGGCTGTGACCCGCTGTGTCCCGCTGTGTCCCCGATGTACACCGCTGTGTCCCATTGTGTCCCCGCTGTCCACATGTGTGTCTCCGATGTCCCCCGCTGTGTCTCCGTTGTGTCCCGCTGTGTCCTCACTGTGTCCCCCGCTGTGTCCCCCACAGTGTCCCGCTGTGTCCCCCGCTGTGTCCCCCACTGTGTCCCGCTGTGTCCCCGCTGTCCGCCGGTGTGTCACCGCTGTCCCCCGCTGTATCCCACGCTGTGTCCCGCTGTGTCCTCGCTGTTTCTCACTGTGTCCCTGCTGTGTCTCCGCTGTGTCCCGCTGTGTCCCTGGTGTGTCTTCGCTGTGTAACCGCTGAGTCCCTATGTGTCCCCACTGTGTCCCACTGTGTCCCCCGCTGTGTCTCCGAATGTGTCCCCGCTGTGTCCTCCTGTGTCCCGCTGTATCCTCGCTGTGACCCTCGCTGTGTCCCACTGTGTCGTGCTATGTACCCTGCTGTGTCCCCACTGTGTCCCCGCTGTGTTCCCGCTGTGTCCCCCGCTGTGTCCTGCTGTGTATCGCTGTGTCCCGCTGTGTCCCCGCTTTGTCCTGCTGTGTCCCCGCTGTATCCTGCTATGTACCCCGCTGTGTCCCTGCTGTGTCCCTGCTTTTTCCCGCTGTGTCCCAATGTGTCCCCGCTGTGTCCCCACTGTGTCCCTGCTGTGTCCCCTGCTGTCCCTCGCTGTGTCCCCCGCTATGTCCCCGCTGTGTCCCGCTGTGTTCCCCTCTGTGTCCCGCTATCCCCCGGAGTGTCCCCACTGTCCTCCGCTGTGTACCCCGGTGTACCCCGCTGTGTCTTGCTGTGTCCCGCTGTGTCCCATGCTGTGGCACAGCTGTGTCCTCGCTGGGTCCCTGCTGTGTCCCCCGTGGTGTCCCGTTGTGCCCCGCTGTGTCCCCATGTGTCCCGCTGTGTCCCCTCTTTCACACACTGTGTCCCGCTGTGTCCCGCTGTGTCCTTCCTGTCCCTCGCTGTGTCCCGCTGTGTCCCGTTGTGTCCCGCTGAGTTCCCACTGTCCCCTGCTGTGTCCCGCCTTGTCCCTGCTGTCCCCCGGAGTGTCTCCTTTGTTCCCCGCTGTGTCTTGCTATGTCCCGCTGTGTCCCGCTGTGTCCCACTGTGTCCCCCGCTGTGTCCCGCTGTGTCCCTTGCTGTGTCCCCCGCTGTGTCCCGCTGTGTCCCTGCTGTGTCCCTCTGTGTCCCGCTTTGTCTCCGCTGTGTCCCCTGCTGTGTCCTACTGTGTTCCTCGCTGTGATCCGCTGTGTCCCTCTGTGTCCCGCTGTGTGCCCGCTGTGTCCCCCTGTGTACCGCTGTGTCCCCGCTGTGTTCCCTGATGTGTCTCCGCTGTGTCCTGCTGTGCCCCGCTGTGTCCCTGCTGTGTCCCGCTGTGTCCCCAGTGTCCCCGCTGTCCCCCGCTGTGTCCCCGCTATGTCTTTCAGTGTCCCGCTGTGTCCCCCGCTGGGTCCCGCTGTGTCTCCTTCTTTGTCCACGCTGTGTCCCGCTCTGTCACCCGCTGTGTCCCCGCTGTGTCCCCGCTGTGTCCTGCTGTGTCCCCGCTGTGTCCCGCTGTTTCCCCGATGTGTCCCCGATGTGTCCCGCTCTGTCCCGCTGTGTCCGCCTCTTTGTCCCCCACTGTGTCCCCCACTGTGTCCCGCTGTGTCCCGCTGTTTCCCGCTGTGTCTCCAGTTGTGTCCCCTGCTGTGTCCTCCGCTGAGTCCCACTATGTCCCGCTGTGTCCCGCTGTGTCCCCGCTGTGTCCCCGCTGTGTCCCACTGTGTCCCGCTGTGTCCCGCTGTGTCCCAGCTTTGTTACCGCTGTGTCTGGCTGTGTCCCGCTGTGTCCCCCGCTGTGTCCCGCTCTGTCACCCGCTGTGTCCCCGCCGTTTCATCGCTGTGTGCCGCTGTGTCCCGCTCTGTCCCCGCTGTGTCCCTGCTGTGTCCCCCGCTGTGTCCCTCTGTGTCACCGCTGTGTCCCACTGTGTCCCGCTGTGTCTCCCAACTGTCCCCCGCTGTGTCCCAGCTGTGTCCCGCTGTGTCCCACTGTGTCCCCGCTGTGTCCCGCTGTGTACTGCTGTGTCCCCGCTGAGTCCCTGCTGTGTCCCCCGCTGTATCCTGCTGTGTCCCCGCTGTGTCCCGCTGTGTCTCCCTGCTATCCCCCGCTTTGTCACTGCTGTGTCCCCGCTGTGTCCCTCTGTTTCCCACTGTGTCCCCACTGTCCCCCGCTTTGTCCATGCTGTGTCCCGCTGTGTCCTGCTGTGTTAGCCTCTGTGTCCCACGCTGTGTCCCGCTGTGTCCCCGCTTTGTCCCGCTGTGTCCCCGCTGTGTCCTCGCTGTGTCCCTGCTGTATCCTGCTATGTACCCCGCTGTGTCCCTGCTGTGTCCCCGCTGTGTCCCGCTGTGTCCCAATGTGTCCCCGCTGTGTCCCCGCTGTGTCCCCGCTGTGTCCCCGCTGTGTCCCCTGCTGTGTCTCGCTGTGTCCCCTGCTATGTCCCCGCTGTGTCCCGTTGTGTTCCCCTATGTGTCCCGCTATCCCCCGGAGTGTCCCCGCTGTCCTCCGCTGTGTACCCCGCTGTATCCCCGCTGTGTCCCACTGTGTCCCGCTGTGTCCCATGCTGTGGCACAGCTGTGTCCTCGCTGTGTCCCTGCTGTGTCCCTTGCTGTGTCCCTCGCTGTGTCCCGCTGTGTCCCCATGTGTCCCGCTGTGTCCCCTCTGTCACCCACTGTGTCCCGCTGTGTCCCACTGTGTCCCGCTGTGTCCCTGCTGTCCCCCGCTGTGTCCCGCTGTGTCCCGTTGTGTCCCGCTGAGTTCCCACTGTCCCCTGCTGTGTCCCGCCTTGTCCCTGCTGTCCCCCGGAGTGTCTCCTTTGTTCCCCGCTGTGTCTTGCTATGTCCCGCTGTGTCCCGCTGTGTCCCACTGTGTCCCCCGCTGTGTCCCGCTGTGTCCCTGCTGTGTCCCTCTGTGTCCCGCTTTGTCCCCGCTGTGTCCCCTGCTGTGTCCTACTGTGTTCCTCGCTGTGATCCGCTGTGTCCCTCTGTGTCCCGCTGTGTGCCCGCTGTGTTCCCCTGTGTACCGCTATGTCCCCGCTGTGTTCCCTGATGTGTCTCCGCTGTGTCCCGCTGTGTCCCCGCTGTGTCCCCGCTGTGTCCCGCTGTGTCCCCAGTGTCCCCGCTGTCCCACGCAGTGTCCCCACTTTAACCAATATGTTCCACACTGTATCAACTTTACCCCAAATGTCCCCACTGACTACTGCAGAAATCCCAGCAGAGACCTCACTGTATCCAACTAAAAACACAAAATGACCACAACTAATCCCCACTCTGATCCCTCTGTG
>NW_012294625.1:0-5672 GCF_000151885.1 Dipodomys ordii | reverse complement strand
GCAAAGAAGAGAAGAAGAAGAAGAAGAAGAAGAAGAAGAAGAAGAAGAAGAAGAAGAAGAAGAAGAAGAAGAAGAAGAAGAAGAAGAAGAAGAAGAAGAAGAAGAAGAAGAAAAAGAAGAGGAAGAAGAAGAAGAAGAAGAAGAAGAAGAAGAAGAAGAAGAAGAAGAAGAAGAAGAAGAAGAAGAAGAAGAAGAAGAAGAAGGAGAAGGAGAAGGAGAAGCATAAGGAGAAGCAGTAGAAGCAGAAGAAGCAGAAGCAGGAGAAGCAGAAGCAGAAGAAAAAGAATAAGCATAAGAAGCAGAATCAGAGGGAGAAGCAGAAGGAGAAGGAGCAGTAGAAGGAGAAGCAGAAGCAGAAAGAGAAGCAGAAACAGAAGGAGAACAAGAAGGAGAAGCAGGAGAATCAGAAGAAATATAAGTAGAAGCAGAAAGAGAAGGAGAAGAAGGAGAAGCAGAAGTACAAGTAGAATCAGAAGAAACAGAAGAAGAAGAAGCAGAATAAACAGAAGCAAAAGAAACAGAAGGAGAAGAGCAGAAGCAGAAGCAGAAGGAGAAGCAGAAGGAGAAGGAGAAGCAGAAAGAGAAGCAGGAGAAGCAGAAGAAGCAGGAGAAGCAGAAGAAGAAGAAACAGAAGAAGCCGAAGAAGCAGAAGCAGAATCTGAAGCAGAAGGAGAAACAGAAGAAGCACAATCTGAAGCAGAAGCAGAAGAAACAGAAATAGTAGAATAAACAGAAGCAGAAGCAGCTGGAGAAGCAGAAGCAGAAGAATGAGAAGGCAAAAGAGAAGGATTAGGAGTAGGAGAAGCAGAGGGATAAGCAGAAGCAGAAAGAGAAGCAGAAGGAGAAGCAGCACGAGAAGCAGGAGAAGCAGAAGAAGCAGAAGCAGGAGAAGCAGAAAAAACAGAAGACGCAGAAGCAGAATGAGAAGCAGAAGGAGAAATTGAAGCAGAAGGAGAAGCAGAAGAAGAAGGAGAAGGAGAGGGAGAAGCAGAAAGAGAAGCAGAACGAGAAGCAGGACAAGCAGCAGCAGGAGAAGCAGAAGCAGAAGAAACAGAAGGAGAAGAAGCAGAAGCAGAAGGAAAAGCAGAAACAGAAGGAAAAGCAGAAGGAGAAGAAGGAGAAGCAGAAGAAACAGCAGCAGGAGAAGCAGAAGCAGAAGAAGCCCAAGAAGCAGAAGCAGAACCTGAAGCAGAAGGAGAAGCAGGAGAAGGAGAAGAAGAAGAATCTGGAGCAGAAGGAGAAGCAGAAGCAGAAAGAGAAGCAAAAGCAGAAGGGGAGAAGCAGAAGGAGAATTAGAAGAAACAGAAGAAGCAGACGCAGTAGCAGAAGCAGCAGAAGATGCAGAAGCAGAAGGAGAAGCAGAAGGAAAAGTAGAAGTACGAGAAGGAGAAGGAGAAGGAGAAACAGAAGGAGAAGCAGAAAGAGAAGCAGAAGAAGGAGCAGGAGAAGGAAAAGCAGCAGGAGAAGCATAAAGAGCAACAGAAGGAGAAGCAGGAGATGCAGAAACAAGAGTAGCATAAGCAGAAGAAACAGGAGAAGGACAAGAAGCAGAAGGAGAAGCAGAAACAGAAGGAAAAGCAGGAGAAGCAGGAGAAGCAGAAGAAGCAGCAGCAGGAGAAGCAGAAGCAGAAGAAGCCGAAGAAGCAGAAGCAGAACCTGAAGCAGAAGGAGAAGCAGGAGAAGGAGAAGAAGCAGAATCTGGAGAAGCAGAAGGAGAAGCAGAAGCAGAAAGAGAAGCAGACGAAGAGAAGCAGAACGAGAAGCAGGAGAAGCAGAAGAAGAAGAAACAGAAGAAGGAGAAGTAGCAGAAGCAGAAGGAGAAGCAGAAGGAGAAGCAGAAAGAGAAGCAGAAACAGAAGGAGAAGCAGAAATAGAAGGAGGGGAAGCAGAAGAAGCAGAAGCATAAGAATCCGAAGAAGCAGAAGCAGAACCTGAAGCAGGAGAAGTAGAAGAAGCAGTATCTGGAGAAGCAGAATGAGAAGCAGAAGGAGAAGCAGAAGCAAAAAGAGAATCAAAAGCAGAAGTAGAAGCAGAAGAAACAAAAGAAGCAGAAGCAGTAGTCGTTGTCGCAGAAGGAAAAGCAGTAGGAAAAGCAGAAGAACGAGAAGGAGAAGCAGAAGGAGAATCAGAAGGAGAAGCAGAAGAAGGAGAAGGAGAAGCAGGAGAAGAAGAAGCAGCAGAAGGAGAAGCAGAAGCAGAAGAAGATGCAGAAGGAGAAGCAGAAGAAGAAGAAGCAGAAGAAGAAGCAGAAGTAGGAGAAGGAGAAGGAGAAGGAAGGGCAGCAGAAGCAATAGGAGAAGCAGAAGGAGAAGCAGAAGAATGAGAAGAAGAAAGAGAAGCAGGAGAAGCACAAATGCAGAAGCAGGAGAAGCAGAAACAGAAGATACAGAAGAAGAAGAAGAAGAAGAAGAAGAAGAAGAAGAAGAAGAAGAAGAAGAAGAAGAAGAAGAAGAAGAAGAAGAAGAAAAAGGAGAAGAAGAAGGAGAAGCAAGAGAAGCAGAAGGAGAAGAAGAAGAAGTAGAAGCAGAAGGAGAAGTAGAAGAAGGAGAAGCAGGAGCAGAAGGACAAGCAGCAGGAGAAGCAGAAAGAGAAGCAGAAGAAGCAGGAGAAGCAGAAGCAGAAGAAAAAGAAGAAGCATGAGAAGCAGAAGCAGAGGGAGATGGAGAAGATGTAGAAGCAGAAGGAGAAGCAGAAGGAAAAGCAGAAGAACGAGAAGGAGAAGGAGAAACAGAAGGAGAAGCAGAAGGAGAGGCAGAGGGAGAAGCCGAAGGAGAAGCAGGAAAATCAGAAGAAGCAGAAGCAAAAGGTGAACCAAAAGAAACAGGAGAAGCAGAAGAAGAAGAAGAAGAAGCATAAGAACAAGCACAAGCAGAAGGAGATGCAGAAGGAGAAGCAGGAGAAGCAGAAGAAGCAGAAACTGAAGGAGAAGCAGAAGTAGGAGAAGGAGAAGGAGAAGGAGGAGAAGCAGAAGCAGAAGGGGAAGCAGAAGCAGAATGAGTAGCAGAAAGAGAAGCAGGAGAAGCACAAGAAGGAGAAGCAGGAGAACCCGAAAGAGAAGAAGAAGAAGAAGCAGAAACAGAAGCAGGAGAAGCAGGAGAAGCCAAGAAGCAGAAGCAACTGAAGCAGAAGCAAAAGAAACAGAAGAAGCATAAGTAGCAGAAGCAAAAGCAGAAGTAGAAGCAGAAGAACGAGAAGGAGAAGGAGAAAGAGAAATATAAGGAGAAGCAGAAGGAGAAGCAGAAGCAGAAGTAGAAGAAGGAGAAGGAAGAGCAGCAGAAGCAATAGGAGAAGCAGAAGGAGAAGCAGAAAGAGAAGCATTAGAAGCAGAAGATGCAGGAAAAGCAGAAGCAGAAGAAAGAGAAGAAGAAGAAGAAGAAGAAGAAGAAGAAGAAGAAGAAGAAGAAGAAGAAGAAGAAGAAGAAGAAGAAGAAGAAGAAGGAGAAGGAGAAGAAGAATAAGAGGAAGAAGGGGAAGAAGAAGAAGAAGAAGAAGAAGATGAAGAAGAAAAAGAAGAAGAAGGAGAAGAGAAGAAGAAAAAGAAGAAGGAGAAGCATAAGGAGAAGCATAAGGAGAAGCATAAGGAGAAGCATACGGAGAAGCATACGGAGAAGCAGTAGAAGCAGAAGAAGCAGAAGCAGGAGAAGCAGAATCAGAAGAAAAAGAATAAGCAAAAGAAGCAGAATCAGTGGGAGAAGCAGAAGAAGGAGAAGGCGAAGGAGCAGCAGAAGGAGAAGCAGAAGCAGAAGAATCAGGAGAAGCAGAAGCAGAAGAAACAGAAGAAGGAGAAGAGCAGAAGCAGAAGCAGAAGTAGAAACAGAAGCAGAAGGAGAAGGAGAAAGAGTAGCAGGAGAAGCAGAAGAAGCTGAAGCAGGAGAAGCAGAAGGAGAAGAAGCAGAAAAAGCAGAAGCAGAACCAGAACCAGAAGGAGAAGCAGGAGAAGCAGAAGCAGAAGAAGCAGGAGAAGCAGAAGCAGAAGAAACAGAAGAAGGAGAAGAGCAGAAGCAGAAGGAGAAGCAGAAGGAGAAGCAGAATAAACAGAAGCTGAAGTAGAAGAAAGAGAAAAAGCAGAAGAAGCAGAAGAGGAAGCAGAAGGAGAAGCAGAAGCAGAAGAAGGAGAAGGAGAAAGAGAAGGATTTGGAGTAGAAGAAACAGAAGGATAAGCAGAAGCAGAAAGAAAAGGAGAAGGAGAAGCAGGAGAAGCAGAAGCAGGAGAAGCAGAAGCAGAATGAAAAGCAGAAGAATGAGAAATTGAAACAGAAGAAGATGCAGAAGAAGAAGCAGAAGCAGAAGGAGAAGCAGAAGTAGGAGGAGAAGGAGAAGCAGAAGGATAATCATAAGGAGAAACAGAAGGAGAAGAAGGAGAAGCAGAAGCGGGAGAAGCAGAAGGAAAAGAAATAGAAGAAGGAGAAGAAGCAGAAGCAGAAGGAGAAGCAGAAACAGAAGGAGATGCAGAAATAGAAGCAGAAGAAGCCGAAGAAGCAGAAGAAGAACCTGAAGCAGAAGGAGAAGCAGAAGAAGCAGAATCTGGAGAAGAAGAAGGAGAAGCAGAAGCAGAAAGAGAAGCAAAAGCAGAAGGAGAAGCAGAAGAAACAGAAGAAGCAGAAGCAGTAGCAGAAGAAGCTGAAGATGCAGAAGCAGAAGAAGAAGCAGAAGGAAAAGAAGAAGAACAAGAAGGAGAAGGAGAAACAGCAGGAGAAGCAGAAGGAGAAACAGAAGGAGAAGCAGGAAAAGCAGAAGAAGCAGTAGCAGACGGAGAAGGAGAAGCAGAAGTAGTAGAAGAAGCATAAGGACAAGCACAAGCAGAAGGAGATGCAGAAGCAGAAGCAGAAAGAGAAGCAGACGAAGAGAAGCAGAAGGAGAAGCAGGAGAAGCAGAAGAAGAAGAAACAGAAGAAGGAGAAGTAGCAGAAGCAGAAGGAGAAGCAGAAAGACAAGCAGAAACAGAAGGAGAAGCAGAAAGAGAAGGAGGGGAAGCAGAAGAAGCAGAAGCATAAGAATCCGAAGAAGCAGAAGCAGAACCTGAAGCAGGATTAGTAGAAGAAGCAGAATCTGGAGAAGCAGAATGATAAGCAGAAGGAGAAGCAGAAGCAGAAAGAGAATCAAAATCAGAAGTAGAAGCAGAAGAAACAGAAGAAGCAGAAGCAGTAGTCGTTGTAGCAGAAGCAGAAGGAGAAGCAGTAGGAAAAGCAGAAGAACGAGAAGGAGAAGGAGAAGCAGAAGGAGAATCAGAAGGAGAAGGAGAAGAAGGAGAAGCAGAAGCAGAAGCAGAAGAAGCAGCAGAAGGAAAAGCAGAAGCAGAAGAAGATGCAGAAGGAGAAGCAGGAGAAGCAGAAGAAGCAGAAGCAGAAGAAGAAGCAGAAGTAGGAGAAGGAGAAGGAGAAGGAAGGGCAGCAGAAGCAATAGGAGACGCAGAAGGAGAAGCAGAAGAATGAGAAGAAGAAAGAGAAGCAGGAGAAGAAAAATGCAGAAGCAGGAGAAGCAGAAACAGAAGATACAGAAGAAGAAGAAGAAGAAGAAGAAGAAGAAGAAGAAGAAGAAGAAGAAGAAGAAGAAGAAGAAGAAGAAGAAGAAGAAGAAGAAGAAGAAGAAGAAGAAGAAAAAGAAAAAGAAGAAGAAGAAGAAAAAGAAGAAGGAGGAGGAGGAGGAGGATGGAGGAGGAGGAGGAGGAGTGAT
>NW_012294624.1:0-3900 GCF_000151885.1 Dipodomys ordii | reverse complement strand
CACACAGTGGGGGCACAGCGGGACACAGCGGGACGCAGTGGGACACAGCGTTTGTGTATAAAGCATGAGACACAGCAGGGGACAGAGCTGGAGACAGCGGGGGACACAGCGGGGACACAGCGAGGACACAGCGGGACAGAGCGGGACACTGCAGGGCACAGCGGGGGACACAGCGGGACACAGCGGGGGACACAGCGGGAGACAGCGGGGGACACAGCGAGGACACAGCGGGACACAGCGCTGACACTGCGGGGACACAGCGGGGGACACAGAGGGGGACACAGCCGGACACAGCAGGACACAGCGGGGGACACATGGAGGACTCAGCGGGACAAAGCGGGGACACAGCGGCGACTCACCGGGGGACACAGCGGGGGACAAAGCGGGACACCACTGAACACAGTGTGAAACAGCGGGACAGAGCGGGGGAAACTGCGGGGACACAGGTGGACAAAGCGTGGGACACATAGGGACACAGCGGGGGACACAGCGGGGGACACAGCCGGACACAGTGGGACACAGCGGGGCACACAGGGGGGACCCAGCGGGACCCAGCGGGGAACAGAGGGAGGACACAGCGGGACCCAGCGTAAACAGCGTCGATACAGCGGGGACACAGCGTTACACAGCGTGGTACACAGCTGTGAACACAACGGGACACAGTTGGGGCACAGCGGGACACAGCGGGACACAGTGGGACACAGCGGGGACAAAGCTTGAGACACAGCGGGGTACAGAGCGGGAGACAGCGGGGGACACAGCGAGGACACAGTGGGACACAACGCTGACACTGCGGGGGACACAGCGGGGGACACAGCAGGGGACACAGCAGGACACAGCGGGACAAAGCGGGGGAAACAGGGGGGAACCAGCGGGACCCAGTGCGGGACACAGCGTGGACACATTGGGACACTGCAGGGACACAGCGGGACACAGCGGGGGATACAGCAGTACACAGCGGGACACAGCGGGTCACAGCGAGGGACACACAGGGGTACATAGCGGGACACAGTGGGGAACACAGGGAGGACACAGCGGGACCCAGCGGGACACAGCGTGGATACAGCGGGGACACAGCGGGACACAGTGGGGTACACAGCTGGGGACACAACGGGACCCAGCGGGGGACACAGCGAGGACACAGCAGAACACAGCGTGGGAAACAGCGAGGACACAGCGGGACACAGCGAGACACAGCGGGACACAGTGGGGACACAGCAGTAGACACAGCGAGACACAGCGGGGGACACAGCGGGACAAAGCGGGGAACACAGCGAGGACACAGCGGGGACACAGCGGGGACACTGCGGGAACATAGTGGGACACAGCGGGGCACACAGCGGGACACAGCTTGGGACACAGCGGGAACACAGCAGGACACAGCAGCGGACACAGCGAGGACACAGTGGGACACAGCGTGGGACAAAGCAGGAGACAGCAGGGGACACAGCGAGGACACAGCGGGACACAGCGGCGACACATAGAGGACTCAGCGGGGGGACACAGTGGGGGACAGAGCGGGACAAAGCGGGACACTGCGGGGCACAGCGGGGGACACAGCGGGAAACAGCTGGGGCCCAGCGGGACCTCAGCGGGACACAGCGGGACACAGCGGGACACTGCGGGGCACAGTGGGGGACACAGCGGGACACAGCGGGGGACACAGGGAGGACACAGTTTAGCACAGCATGGGACAAAGAGAGGACACAGCGGGACACAGCGAGACACAGCGGGACACAGCGGGGACCCAGCAGTGACACAGCGGGACACAGCGGGGGACAAAGCGGGACACCACGGAACACTGCAGGACACAGCGTGAAACAGCGGTGAACCTGCGGGGACACAGCGGGACACAGCGGGGGACACAACGGGACACAGCATCTATAGAGCGGGGACACAGCGGGACACAGCGGTGACACAGCGGGACCCAGCAGGGACACAACAAGGACACAGCGGATTACACAGCGGGACACAGCGGGACACAGAGGGGGACACAGCGAGGGACACAGCGGGGGACACAGCGGGACACAGCGGGGGACACAGCGGGACACAGCGGGGACACAGAGGGGACTCAGCAGGTGACATAGCGGGGGATAAAACGGGACACTACATGACACAGTGGGACACAGTGGGACACTGCGGGGACACAGCGGGAGAAAGCGGGGGATCCAGCGGGGACAGAAGCTGGACACAGAGGGACACAGATGGGACAGAGCGTGACACAGCTGGACACAGCGGGACACAGCAGGGGACTCAGCGGGACACAGCGGGGGACACAGGGAGGACACAGCTGGACACTGAATGAGACAGAGCGAGGACACAGCTGACACAGCGAAACACAGTGTGACACAGTGGGGACACAGCAGGGGACACAGCGGGACACAGCCGGGGACACAGAGGAACACAGTGGGGTACACAGCAAGGACAAAACGGGACACAGCGGGGGACACAGCGAGGACACAGCGGGACACAGCGGGACGCAGTGGGACACAGCGGGACACAGCGGACACAGCGGGGACAGAGCGGGACACAGTCGGACACAGCGTGACACAGCAGGGGACACAGCGGGAGACAAAGAGGGACACCACGGAACACAGCGGGACACAGCAGGAAACAGCAGTGACACTGTGGGGATACAGTGGGACACAGCGGGGGACAAAGCGGGACACAGAGGGGGACAGAGTGGGACACAGTGGGGGACACAGCTGGACACAGCAGGGGAAACAGTGGGGGACACAGCGGGACACAGCGGGACACAGCGAGGACACAGCGGGACAGAGCGGGACACTGCAGGCCACAGCGGGGGACACAGCGGGACACAGCGGAAGACACAGCGAGGACACAACAGAACACAGATTGGAACACAGTGAGGACACATCGGGAAACAGCGGGACACAGCCGGGTCCCAGCAGTGGACACAGCGGGACACAGCGGGGGACACAGCGGGACACAGCGGGGAACACATGGAGGACTCAGCGGGACAAAGCGGGGACACAGCGGGACACAGCGGGGAACACATGGAAGACTCAGCGGGACAAAGCGGGGACACAGCGGCGACTCACCGGGGGACACAGCGGGGGACAAAGAGGGACACCACAGAACACAGTGGGAAACAGCGGGACACAGTGGGGAAACTGCGGGGACACAGGGAGACAAAGCGTGGGACACATAGGGACACAGCGGGGGACACAGTGGGGGACACAGCGGGACACAGCGGGACACAGCAGGGGGACACAGCGAGGACACCACGGAACACAGCGGGACACAGCGGGAAACAGAGGGGAACCTGCGGGGACACAGTGGTACACAGTGGGGGACACAGTGGGAAACAGCGGGGGACACAGCGGGACACAGTGGGGGACAGAGCGTGGGACACAGCGAGACACAGCGGGGACATAGCTGGACACAGCGGGGTACACAGAGGGACACAGCTGGGACACAGCGGGGAAACAGCGTGACACAGCAGGACACAGTGGGAAACAGCGGGGGACACAGCGAGGACACAGGGGCACACAACGGGGGACACAGCAAGGACACAGTGGGACACAGCGGGGGACACAGCAAGACATAGCGGGGGACACAGCGGGGGACACAGAGGGACACAACGGGACTCAGCGGGGGACACAGCAGTACACAGCGGGACACAGCGGGGACACAGCAGGGACACAGCGGGGGACACAGGGATGACACAGCGGGACCCAGCGGGACCCAGCGTCGATACAGCAGGGACACAGCGGGACACAGAGTGTAAAAAAGCGAGGACACAGCGGAACACAGCGGGGACACAGCCGTAGACACAGCGGGACACAGTGCCGGACACAGCGGGACACAGCGGGGAACACAGCGAGGACACAGCGGGACCCTGCGCGACACAGCGTCGATACAGCGGGACAGAGCTGA
>NW_012294623.1:0-5673 GCF_000151885.1 Dipodomys ordii | reverse complement strand
TGAAGCAAAATGAGATGCAAAAGAAGGAGAATGAGAAGCAGAGGCAGATGAAGATGCATTTGACTAGCTCAAGCAGAAGGGAGATGCAGATGGAGAAGCAGGAGATGCTGTAGTTGAATGGAGAAGTAGAAGTAGGAGAAGGAGAAGGAGGAGAAGCAGTAGCAGAAGTAGAAGCAGAAGCAGAATGAGAAGCAGAAATATTTTCTGGAGGAGGACATGAAGCAGAAGCAGTATAATTTGAAAGAGAAGAAGCAGAAACAGAAGCAGAAGGAGTAGCAGAAGCAGAAGGAGAAGCAGCAGAAGAAGTAGAACCAGAAATTCAGCCACGAGAAACAGAAGAAGCAGAAGCAGAAGGAGAAGCAAAAAGAGAAGCAGAAGGAGAAGTAGAAAAAGCAGCAGAAGAAGCAGAAAAACAAGCAGGAGAAGCAGAAGCAGAAAGAGAAGTAGAAGCAGAAGAAGCAGAAGAAGAAGCAGTAGAAGCATAAGGAGCAGAAGCAGGAGAAGGAGAACCAGAAGAAAAAGAAGAAGCATAAGAAGCAGAAGCAGAGGGAGAATCAGAAGAAGGAGAAGGAGCAGCAGAAGGTGAAGCAGAAGGAGATGCAGAAGCAGAAAGAGAAGCAGAAACAGAAGGAGAAGAAGAAGGAGAAGTTGGAGAATCAGAAGAAGCAGAAGCAGAAAGAGAAGCAGAAGAAGGAGAAGGAGAAGCAGAAGGAGAAGGACAAGCAGGAGAAGCAGAAGAAGCAGAAGCGGGAGAAGCAGAAGAAACAGAAGAAGGAGAAGGAGCAGAAGGAGAAGCAGAAGCAGAAGGAGAAGCAGAAAGAGAAGCAGAAGAAGGAGAAGAAGCAGTAGCAGGTGAAGCAGAATCAGAAGAAACAGAAGAAGCCGAAGAATCAGAAGGAGAACCTGAAGCAGAAGGAGAAGCAGAAGCAGCAGAAGCTGGAAAAGTAGAAGCAGAAGAAACCGAACAAGCAGAAGAAGCAGAAGCAGAACGAGAAGCAGAAGAAGAAGGAGAAAGAGAAGGATTAGGAGTAGGAGGAGCAGAAGCAGAATAAGAAGCAGAAAGAGAAGCAGAAGAAGAAGCAGAAGGAGAAACAGAAGAAGCAGAAGCAGGAGAAGCAGAAGCAGAAGCAGAATGAGAAGCACAAGAAGGAGAAATTGAAGGAGAAGGAGAAGGAGACGGAGAAGCAGAAGGAGAAGTAGGAGAAGCAGAAGAAGAAGAAGCAGGAGAAGCAGAAACAGAAGAAGCAGAAGGAGAAGAGCAGAAGCAGAAGGAGAAGCAGAAGGAGAAGCAGAAGAAGCAGAAGCTGAAGCAGAAGAAGAAGAAACAGAAAAAGCAGAAGAAGCAGAAGAAGAAGCAGCAGGAGAAGCAGAAGAAGAAGGAGAAGGAGAAAGAGAAGGATTAGGAGTAGGAGAAACAGAAGGATAAGCAGAAGCAGAAAGAGAAGGAGAATGAGAAGGAGAAGAAGGAGAAGCAGAAGAAGCAGAAGCAGGAGAAGCAGAAGCAGAAGAAACATAGGAAGGAGAAGAAGCAGAAGGAGAAGCAGAAACAGAAGGAAAAGCAGAAAGAGAAGCAGGAGAAGCAGAAGAAGCAGCAGCAGGAGAAGCAGAAACAGAAGAAGCCGAAGAAGCAGAAGCAGAACCTGAAGCAGAAGGAGAAGCAGGAGAAGCAGAAGAAGCAGAATCTGGAGAAGCAGAAAGAGAAGCAGAAGCAGAAAGAGAAGCAAAAGCAGAAGGAGAAGCAGAAGGGGAAGCAGAAGAAACAGAAGAAGCAGAGGCAGTAGCAGAAGAAGCAGAAGATGCAGAAGCAGAAGGAGAAGCAGAAGGAAAAGCAGAAGATGAGAAGGAGAAGGAGTAGGAGAAACAGAAGAGAAGCAGAAAGAGAAGCAGAATAAGGAGCAGTAGAAGTAAAAGCAGCAGGAGAAGCAGAAAGAGCAGCAGAAGGAGAAGCAGGAGATGCAGAAACAGGAGTAGCAGAAGCAGAAGAAACAGGAGAAAGACAAGAAGCAGAAGCAGAAGGAGAAGCAGAAACAGAAGGAGAAGCAGAAAGAGAAGGAGGGGAAGCAGAAGAAGCAGAAGCAGGAGAAGCAGAAGCATAAGAATCTGAAGAAGCAGAAGCAGAACCTGAAGCAGAATGAGAAGAAGGAGAAGCAGAAGAAGCAGGATCTGGAGAAGCAGAATGACAAGCTGAAGGAGAAGCAGAAGCAGAAAGAGAATCAAAGCAGAAGGAGAAGCAGAAGAAACAGAAGAAGTAGAAGCAGTAGCAGTTGTAGCAGAAGCAGAAGGAGAAGCAGAAGTAAAAGCAGAAGAAAAAGAAGGAGAAGGAGAAACAGAAGGAGAAGCAGAAGGAGAAGCAGAAAGAGAAGCAGGTAAAGCAGAATAAGAAGAAGCAGAAGGAGAATCAGAAGGAGAAGCAGAAGAAGGAGAAGGAGAAGCAGAAGCAGAAGGAGATGCAGAAGGAGAAGCAGGAGAAGCAGAAGAAGCAGAAGCTGAAGGAGAAGCAGAAGTAGGAGAAGGAGAAGGAGAAGGAGGAGAAGCAGAAGGACAAGCAGAAGCGGAATGAGAAGCAGGAGAAGCACAAGATGCAGAAGCAGGAGAAGCCGAAAGAGAAGAAGTAGAGAAGCAGAAAGTGAAGCAGAAGGAGAAGCAGAAACAGAAGGAGAAGCAGCAGAAGAAGTAGAACCAGAAATTCAGGCAGGAGAAACAGAAGAAGCAGAAGCAGAAGCAGAAAGAGAAGCAAAAAGAGAAGCAGAAAGAGAAGTAGAAGAAGCCGCAGAAGGAGAAGCAGTAGAAGAAGCAGAAAAACAAGCAGGAGAAGCAGAAGCAGAAAGAGAAGTAGAAGCAGAAGAATCAGAAGAAGCAGAAGCAGAAAAAGAAGCAGTAGAAGCATAAGAAGCAGAAGCAGGAGAAGCAGAAGCAGAAGAAATAAAGAAGCATAAGATGCAGAAGCCGAAGCAGAGGGAGAAAAAGAAGAAGGAGAAGGAGCAGCAGAAGGTGAAGCAGAAGGAGATGCAGAAGGAGAAAGAGAAGCAGAAACAGAAGGAGAAGGAGAAGGAGAAGTTGGAGAATCAGAAGAAGCAGAAGCAGAAGCAGAAAGAGAAGCAGAAGAAGGAGAAGGAGAAGCAGAAGCAGATGGAGAAGCAGGAGAATCAGAAGAAGCAGAAGCGGGAGAAGCAGCAGTAGAAGAAGAAACAGAAGAAGGAGAAAGAGCAGAAGGAGAAGCAGAAGCAGAAGGAGAAGCAGAAAGAGAAGCAGAAGAAACAGTAGCAGGAGAAGCAGAAGCAGAAGAAACAGAAGAAGCCCAAGAAGCAGAAGGAGAACCTGAAGCAGAAGGGGAAGCAGAAGCAGCAGAAGCTGGAAAAGCAGAAGCAGAAGAAATAGAACAAGCAGAAGAAGCAGTAGCAGAAGCAGAACGAGAAGCAGAAGAAGAAGGAGGAGAAAGAGAAGGAGTAGGAGGAGCAGAAGCATAATTAGAAGCAAAAAGAGAAGCAGAAGAAGAAACAGAAGAAACAGAAATAGGAGGAGCAGAAGCAGAAGCAGAATGAGAAGCACAAGAAGGAGAAATTGAAGGAGAAGGAGATTGAGACGGAGAAGCAGAAAGAGAAGTAGGAGAAGCAGAAGAAGAAGAAGCAGGAGAAGCAGAAGCAGAAGAAACAGAAAAAGGGGAAGAGCAGAAGCAGAAGGAGAAGCAGAAGAAGCAGAAGCTGAAGCCGAAGAAGAAGAAACAGAGAAAGCAGAAGAAGCAGAAGAAGAAGCAGCAGGAGAAGCAGAAGAAGAAGACGGAGAAGGAGAACGAGAAGTATTAGGAGTAGGAGAAACAGAAGGATAAGGAGAAGCAGAAAGAGAAGGAGAATGAGAAGGAGAAGCAGAAGAAGCAGAAGCAGGAGAAGCGGAAGCAGAATGAAAAGCAGAAGAAGGAGAAATTGAAACAGAAGAAGATGCAGAATAAGAAGCAGAAGCAGAAGCAGAAGGAGAAGCAGAAGAAGGAGAAGGAGAAGGAGAAGCAGAAGGATAAGCGTAAAGAGAAACAGAAGGAGAAGCAGGAGAAGCAGAAGCAGAAGAAGAAGCAGAAGCAGAAAGAGAAGTAGAAACAAATAGAGAAGCAGAAATAGAAGCAGAAGAAGCCGAAGAAGCAGAACCTGAAGCACAAGGAGAAGCAGGAGAAGAAGAATCTGGAGAAGAAGAAGGAGAACCAGAAGGAGAAGCAGAAGCAGAAAGGGAAGCAAAAGCAGGAGGAGCAGAAGGAGAAACAGAAGACACAGAAGAAGCAGAAGCAAGCAGAAGAAGCTGAAGATGCCGAAGCAGAAAGAGAAGAAGGAATAGCAGAAGAACGAGAAGGAGAAGGAGAAACAGAAGGAGAAGCAGAAGGAGAAGCAGAAAGAGAATCAGGAAAAGCAGAAGAAGCAGAAGCAGACGGAGAAGCAGAAGAAGGAGAAGGAGAAGCGGAAGCAGAAAAGAAGCAGAAGCAGAAGCAGAAGGACAAGCACAAGCAGAAGGAGATGCAGAAGCAGAAGCAGAAGAAGCAGAAGCAGAAGGAGAAGAAGAAGGAGAAGAAGCAGAATCAGAAGAAGCAGAAGCAGAAGTAGAAAAAGAAGCCGACGAAGAGAAGCAGAACGAGAAGCAAGAGAAGCAGAAGAAGCAGAAGCGGGAGAAGAAGAAGAAGAAGAAACAGAAGAAGGAGAAGGAGCAGAAGCAGAAAGAGAAGCAGGAAAAGCAGAAGAAGCAGAAGCAGGAGAAGCACAAGCAGAAGAAACAGGAGAAGGACAAAAAGCAGAAGCAGAAGGAGAAGCAAAAACAGAAGGAGAAGCAGAAAGAGAAGCAGGAGAAGCAGAAGAAGCAGCAGCAGGAGAAGCAGAAGCAGAAGAAGCCAAAGAAGCAGAAGCAGAACTGAAGCAGAAGGAGAAGCAGGAGAAGCAGAAGAAGCAGAATCTGGAGAAGCACAAGGAGAAGCAGAAGCAGAAAGAGAAGCAAAAGCAGAAGGAGAAGCAGAAGAAACAGAAGAAGCAGAGGCAGTAGCAGAAGAAGCAGAAGATGCAGAAGCAGAAGGAGAAGCAGAAGTAAAAGCAGAAGAACGAGAAGGAGAAGGAGAAACAGAAGGAGAAGCAGAAAGAGAAGCAGAAGAAGAAGCAGTAGAAGGAAAAGCAGCAGGAGAAGCAGAAAGAGCAGCAGAAGGAGAAGCAGGAGATGCAGAAACAAGAGAAGCAGAAGCAGAAGAAACAGGAGAAGGACAAGAAGCAGAAGCAGAAGGAGAAGCAGAAACAGAAGGAGAAGCAGAAAGAGAAGGAGGGGAAGCAGAAGAAGAAGAAGCAGGAGAACCAGAAGCATAAGAATCCGAAGCAGAAGAAGCAGAATCTGGAGAAGCAGAATGAGAAGCTGAAGGAGAAGCAGAAGCAGAAAGAGAATCAAAAGGAGAAGGAGAAGCGGAAGAAACAGAAGAATCAGAAGCAGTAGCAGTTGCAGCAGAAGCAGAAGGAGAAGCAAAATTAAAAGCAGAAGAACGAGAAGGAGAAACAGAAGGAGAAGCAGAAGGAGAAGCAGAAGAAGCAGAAGGAGAAGCAGAAGGAGAAACAGAAGCAGAAGAAGCTGCAGAAGGAGAAGCAGAAGCAGAAGAAGATGCAGAAGGAGAAGCAGGAGAAGCAGAAGAAGCAGAAGCAGAAGTAGAAGGAGAAGGAGAAG
>NW_012294622.1:0-5674 GCF_000151885.1 Dipodomys ordii | reverse complement strand
ACACAGAAGGACACAGCGGGGGACACAGCGAGGACACAGTGGGGGACAAAATGGGTGGAAACAGCTGGACACAGCGGGGAACACAGCGAGGACACATCGGGGCCCAGCGGGACACAGCATCAATACAGCGGAGACACAGCGTTACACAGCATGGTACAAAGCTGTGGACACAACGGGACACAGTGGGGGCACAGCGGGACACAGCGGGACGCAGTGGGACACAGCAGGACACAGCGGGACACAGCGGGGACAGAGCGGGACACAGTCGGACACAGCGGGACACAGCGGGGGACACAGCGGGAGACAAAGACGGACACCACGGAACACAGCGGGACACAGCAGGAAACAGCAGTGACACTGCGGGGACACAGTGGGACACAGCGGGGGACACAGCAGGACACAGAGGGGGACAGAGTGGGACACAGTGGGGGACACAGTTGGACACAGCATGGGAAACAGTGGGGGACACAGCGGGACACAGCGAGGACACAGCGGGACAGAGTCGGACACTTCAGGGCACAGCGGGGGACACAGCGGGACACAGCAGGGGACACAGCGAGGACACAATGGAACACAGAGTGGGACACAGTGAGTACACAGCGGGACACAGCGGGACACAGCCGGGTCCCAGCAGTGGACACAGCGGGACACAGCGGGGGACACAGTGGGACACAGCGGGGGACACAGGGAGGACATAGCGGAACACAGCATGGACAATGCGAGGACACAGCGGGAAACAGCGAGACACAGTGGGACCCAGCGGGACCCAGCAGTGGACACAGCGGGACACAGCGGGGAACAAAGCGGGACACCACGGAACACAGCAGGACACAGCGTGAAACAGCGGTGAACTGCGGGGACACAGCGGGACACAGCGGGGGACACAGCGGGACACAGCGGGACACAGCGTGGGACACAGCCGGACACAGCAGGGACATAGGGGAGACACAGCGAGACCCAGCAGGACACAGCGGGGAACACAGCGGGACACAGCGGGACACAGCGGGCGACACAGCAGGGACACAGTGGGACACAGTAGGACACAGCGTGGGACAAAGCGGGAGACAGCGGAGGACACAGCGAGGACACAGCTGGACACAGCGGGGACACAGAGGGGACTCAGCAGGGGACATAGAGGGGAAAAAGCGGGACACCACGGGACACAGTAGGACACAGCGGGACACAGCGGGGACACTGCGAGACACAGCCGGCGGACACAGCGGTGGACAGCGGGGGAAAGAGAAGGGACACAGCGGGACACAGAGGGGACACAGCTGGACACAGAAGGGTACACAGCGGGGCACAGCGGACTCACAACAGGGACAGAGCTGGACACAGAAGGACACAGAGGGGACAGAGCGTGACACAGCGGGACACAGCGGAACACAGCAGGGGACTCAGCGGGACACAGCGGGGGACACAGGGAGGACACAGTTGGACACTGAGGGAGACATAGCGAGGACACAGCCGGACACAGCGAAACACAGCGTGACACAGTGGGGACACAGCAGGGGGCACAGCGGGACACAGCGTGGGACACAGAGGGACACAGCGAGGTACACAGCAGGGACAAAGTGGGACACAGCGGGACACAGCTGCGGACACAGCGGGACACAGCGGTGACACCGCGGGACACAGCTGGGGACACTGCGGGACACAGCGGGACACAGCGGGGACAAAGCATGAGACACAGCGGTGGACAGAGCAGGAGACAGAGGCGGACACAGCGAGGACACAGCGGGACACAGCGGGGACACAGAGGTGGCTCAGGGGAGGCCACAGCGGGGGACAAAGCGGGACACCACGGAACACTGCGGAACACAGCATGAAACAGCGGTGAACCTGCGGGGACACAGCGGGGGACACAGCGGGACACAGCGGGGACACAGCGGGAACACTGCAGGACCCAGCAGGACACAGCGGGACACACCAGGACACAGCGGGGGCACAGCGGGACACAGCGGGGGACACAGCGGGACACAGCGGGGACACAGATGGCACTCAGCTGGGGACATAGCGGGGGACAAAGCGGGACAAAACAGGACACAGTGGGACACAGCAGGACACAGCGGGGACACTGCGGGGACCCAGCGGGACAAAGCAGGGGACCCAGCGGGACCCAGCGGGACACAGCAGGACCCAGCGGGGAAACAGGGGGGACACAGTTTGACACAGCGAGGACACAGCGGGACACAGCGGGACACTGCGGGGCACAGCGGGGGACACAGCAGGACACAGCGGGGGACACAGAGAGGACACAGCGGAACACAGCATGGGACAATGCGAGGACACAGCGGGAAACAGCGAGACACAGCGGGACCCAGCGGGGACCCAGCAGTGGACACAGCGGGACACAGCGTGAAACAGCGGTGAACCTGCGGGGACACAGCGGTACACAGCGGGGGACACAGCGGGACACAGCGGGACACAGCGGGGGACACAGCCGGACACAGCAGGGACACAGCGGGGACACAGCGGGACCCAGCAGGACACAGCGGGGACACAGCGGGACACAGCGAGAGACACCGCGGGGAACACAGCGGGACACAGCGGGGAACAAAGAGAGGACACAGCGGGACCCAGCGGGACACAGCGTCGATAGAGCGGGGACACAGCGGGACACAGCGGTGACACAACGGGACTCAGCGGGGGACACTGCGGGACCCAGCGGGACCCAGCGGGGACACAGCAAGGACACAGCGGGGGACACAGTGGGACACAGCGGGACACAGCGGGGGACACAGCGAGTGACACAGCGGGGGACACAGCGGGACACAGTGGGGAACACAGAGAGAGACACAGCAGGATCCAGCGGGACACAGTGTCGATACAGAGGGGACACCGCGGGGTACACAGCTGTTGACACAACGGGACACAGTGGGGGACACAGCGGGACACAGCGGGACACAGTGGGGCACAGCGGGGACCAAACGGGAGACACAGTGGGGAACAGAGCAGGACACAGCGGGGGACACAGAGAGGACACAGTGGGGACACAGTGAGACTCAGCCGGGGACACAGCAGGGGACAAAGCGGGACACCACGGGACACAGTGGGACACAGCGGGACACAGCGGGGTCACTGCGGGACACAGTGGGGGACAAAGCGGGACAAAGCGGGACACAGCGGGGACGCAGCGGGACACAGCGGGACACAGCGGGACACGGCGGGGGACACAGGGGGACACAGCGAGGACATAGCGGGACAAAGAGGGACACAGCGGGGGACAGAGCGAGGACACTGTGGGGGACAAAGTGGGGAAACAGCTGGACACATCGGGGAACACAGCGAGGACACATCGGGACCCAGCGGGACACAGCGTCGATACAGCGGAGACACAGCTTGACACAGCATGGTACAAAGCTGTGGACACAACGGGACACAGTGGGGGCACAGCGGGACACAGCGGGACGCAGTGGGACACAGCGGGACACAGCGGGACACAGTGGGGACAGAGCGGGACACAGTCAGACACAGCGGGACACAGCGGGGGACACAGCGGGAGACAAAGAGGGACACCACGGAACACAGCGGGACACAGCAGAAAACAGCAGTGACACTGCGGGGACACTGTGGGACACAGCGGGGGACACAGCGGGACACAGAGGGGGACAGATTGGGACACAGTGGGGGACACAGCCGGACACAGCAGGGGAAACAGTGGGGGACACAGCGGGACACAGCGGGACACAGTGAGGACACAGCGGGACAGGGCGGGACACTGCAGGGCACAGCGGGGGACACAGCGGGACACAGCGGGGGACACAGCGAGGACACAACGGAACACAGAGTGGGACACAGTGAGGACACAGCGGGACACAGCGGGACACAGCCGGGTCCCAGCAGTGGACACAGCTGGACACAGCGGGGGACACAGCGGGACACAGCGGGGGACACATGGAGGACTCAGGGGTACAAAGCGGGGACACAGCGGCAACTCACCGGGGGACACAGCGCGGGACAAAGCAGGACACCACAGAACACAGTGGGAAACAGCGGGACACAGCGGGGAAACTGCGGGGACACAGGAAGACAAAGCGTGGGACACATAGGGACACAGCGGGGGACACAGTGGGGGACACAGCGGGACACAGCGGGGAACACAGCGAGGACACAGCGTGACCCAGCGGTACACAGTGTCGATATAGCGGGGACACAACGTTACACAGCATGTTACACAGCTGTGAACAAAACGGGACACAGTGGGGGCACAGCGGGACACAGCGGGACACAGTGGAACACAGCGGGGACAAAGCTTGAGACACAGCGGGGTACAGAGCGTGAGACAGCAGGGGACACAGCGAGGACACAGCGGGACACAGCGCTGACACTGCGGGGGACACAGCGGGGGACACAGCCGGACACAGCGGGACACAGCGGGGGACACAGGCGGACACAGCGGGACCCAGCGCGGGACACAGCGAGGACGCATTGTGACACAGCGTGGACACAGCGGGACTCAGCGGGGAACACAGCAGTACACAGCGGGACACAGCGGGACACAGCGGGGGACACAGAGGGGTAAACAGCGGGACACAGCGGGGAACACAGCGAGGACACAGCGGGACCAAGCGGGACACAGCGTCGATACAGCGGGGACACAGCGGGACACAGCGGGGTACACAGCTGGGTACACAACGGGACTCAGCGGGGGACACAGCGAGGACACAGCAGAACACAGCGTGGGAAACAACGAGGACACAGCGGGACACAGCGAGACACAGCGGGACACAGTGGGGACACAGCAGTAGACACAGCGGGACACAGCGAGGACACAGCGGGGACACAGCGGGGACACAGCGGCACCCAGCAGGATACAGCAGGGCACACAGTGGGACACAGCGGGACACAGCTTGGGACACAGCGGGAACACAGCAGGACACAGCGAGGACACAGCGGGACACAGCGGGACACATCGTGGGACAAAGCAGGAGATGGTAGGGGACACAGCGAGGACACAGCGGGACACAGTGGCGACACATATAGGACTCAGCGGGGGACACAGTGGGGGACAGAGCGGGACACAGCGGGACCCAGCGGGGACAAAGCGTGAGACACAGCAGTGGACAGAGCAGGAGACAGAGGCGGACACAGCGAGGACACAGCGGGACACAGCGGGGACACAGAGGTGGCTCAGGGGGGCCACAGCGGGGGACAAAGCGGGACACCACGGAACACAGCGGGACACAGCGTGAAACAGCGGTGAACCTGGGGGGACACAGCGGGACACAGCGGGGAACACAGCGGGACACAGCGGGGACACAGCGGGGACACTGTGGGACCCAGCAGGACACAGCGGGACACAGCAGGACACAGCGGGGGACACAGCGGGACACAGCGGGGGACACAGCGGGACACAGTGGGGACACAGAGGGGACTCAGCAGGGGACATAGCGGGGGACAAATCGGGACACCACAAGACACAGTGGGACACAGCGGGACACAGCGGGGACACTGCGGGGACACAGCGGGACAAAGCGGGGGACCCAGCGGGACACAGCGGGGGACAAAGGGAGGACACAGCGGAACAGAGCATGGGACAAAGCGAGGTCACAGCGGGAAGCAGCGAGACACAGCAGGACCCAGCGGGGACCCAGCAGTGGACACAGCGGGGAACAAAGCGGGACACCACGGAACACAGCAGGACACAGCGTGAAACAGCGGTGAACCTGCG
>NW_012294621.1:0-1318 GCF_000151885.1 Dipodomys ordii | reverse complement strand
ACTGTGTCCCTGCTGTGTCCCCCGCTGTGTCCCGCTGTGTCCTGCTGTGTCCCCCGCTGTGACCTGCTGTGTCCCGCTGTGTCCCCGCTGTGTCCCCGCTGTGTCCCGCTATGTCCCCCGATGTGTCCCGCTGTGTCCTGCTGTGTCCCCCGCTGTGTCCCGCTGTGTCCCCGCAGGTTCACCGCTGTTTCACGCTGTGTCCTGCTGTGTTCCGTGGTGTCCCGCTTTGTCCCCCGCTGTGTCCCGCTGTGTCCACTGCTGGGTCCCTCTGTGTCCCGCTGTGTCTCACTGTGTCCCGCTGTGTCCTCGCTTTGTCCCATGCTGTGTTAAGCTGTGTCCTCCCTGTGTCCCCCGCTGTGTACCGCTGTATCCCCCGCTGTGCCCCGCAGTGTCCCGCTGTGTCCCGCTGTGTCCCGCTGGGTCCCCCGCTGGGTCCCGCTGGGTCCCCCGCTGTGCCCCGCAGTGTCCCGCTGTGTCCCGCTCTGTCCCCCACTGTGTCCCCGCTGAGTCCTCTATGTGTCGCCGCTGTGTCCCGCTGTGTCCTCGCTGTTTCCCCTGCTGTCTCCTGCTTTGTCCCACGCTGTGTCCCGCTGTGTCCTCGCTGTGTCCCCCGCTGTGTCCTGCTGTGTTCCCGCTGTGTCCCAAGCTGTGTCCCGCTGTGTCCCGCTGTGTGCTCCGCTGTGTCCCACTATGTTCCCGCAGTGTCGCCGCTGTGTCCCCGCTGTGTCCTCGCTGTGTTCCCCGCTGTGTCCCGCTGTGTTCCCCGTTGTGTCTCGCTGTGTCTACTGCTGTGTCCCCACTGTGTCACGCTGTGTCTCGCTGTGTCCCACTGTGTCCTCGCTGTTTCCCACGCTGTGTTCTGCTGTGTGCTCGCTGTGTTCCCCACTGTGTCCCGCTGTGTCCCACTGTGTCCTCGCTGTGTCCCCCTCTGTGTCCCGCTGTGTCCTCCGCCGTGTCCGGCTGTGTCCCGCTGTGTCCCGCTGTGTCCCGCTGTGTCCCGCTTTGTACCCCACTGTGTCCCGCTGTGTCCCCGCATTGACCACGCTGTGTCCCGCTGTGTCCCACTGTTTCCCGTGGTGTCCCGCTTTTTCCCCCGTTGTGTCCCTGGCTGAGTCTCGCTGTGTCCCCACTGTGTTCTCTCTGTGTCCCCCGCTGTGTCCTGCTCTGTTCCCCACTGAGTCTCCCGTTTTGTCCCCGCTGTGCCCCGCTGTTTCCCGCTGTGTCCCCCACTGTGTCCCGTTGTGTCATCAGCTGTGTACCCCGCTGTGTCCCGCTGTCCTCCCGCTGTATCGACACTTTGTCCCGCTTGGTCCTGCTG
>NW_012294620.1:0-4357 GCF_000151885.1 Dipodomys ordii | reverse complement strand
CCGCTGGGTCCTGCTGTGTCCCGCTGTGTCCCGCTGGGTCCCCAGCTGTGTACCCCGCTGTGTCCCGCTGTGTCCCCGCTGTATCGATGCTGTGTCCCGCTTGGTCCCACTGTGTCCTCGCAGAGTTCCCCGCTGTGTCCCGCTGTTTACCCCTCTGTGTCACCCGCTGTGTCCCGCTGTGTCCCGCTGTGTACTGCTGTGTCCCCCGCTGAGTCCCGCTGTGTCCCCGCTGTGTCCCAATGTGTCCGCGCTGTGTCCCCTGCTGTGTTCCGCTGTGTCCCCCCTGTTTCCCCCGCTGTGTCCCGCTGTGTCCCGCTGTGTTTCCTGCTGTGTCCACTGCTCTGTCCCACTGTGTCCCCCTCTGTGTCCTGCTGTGTCCCGCTGTGTCCCCCCTGTGTCCCCTGCTGTGTCCCGCTGTGTCCACACTGTGTTCCCCGTGTGTCCCGCTGTGTACCCCGCTGTGACCCGCTGTGTCGCGCTGTGTCCCGCTCTTTCTCCGCTGTGTCCCCGCTGTGTGCCCAGTGTGTCCCGCTGTGTACCCCGTTGTGTCTAGCTGTGCCACTGCTGTGTCCCGCTGTGTACTGCTGTGTCCCCCGCTCTGTCCCGCTGTGTCCCCGCTGTGTCCCAATGTGTCCTCGCTGTATCCCCCCCTGTGTCCAGCTGTGTCCCCCTGTGTCCCCCGCTGTGTCCAGCTGAGTCCCTCTGTGTCCCCTGCTGTGTCCCCCGCTCTGTCCCACTGTGTCCCCCTCTGTGTCCAGCTGTGTCCCGCTGTGTACTGCAGTGTTCCCTGCTGAATCCCGCTGTGTCCTGCTGTGTCCACTGCTGTGACCGTTGTGCCTTGCTGTTTCCCGCTGTGTCCCCCACTGTCCCCCGCTGTGTCCTTGCTGTGTCCCTCTGTGTCCCGCTTTGTCCCCCGCTGTGTCCCGCTGTGTCCACTGCTGGGTCCCTCTGTGTCCCGCTGTGTCTCACTGTGTCCCGCTGTGTCCTCGCTTTGTCCCATGCTGTGTTAAGCTGTGTCCTCCCTGTGTCCCCCGCTGTGTACCGCTGTATCCCCCGCTGTGCCCCGCAGTGTCCCGCTGTGTCCCGCTGTGTCCCGCTGGGTCCCCCGCTGGGTCCCGCTGGGTCCCCCGCTGTGCCCCGCAGTGTCCCGCTGTGTCCCGCTCTGTCCCCCACTGTGTCCCCGCTGAGTCCTCTATGTGTCGCCGCTGTGTCCCGCTGTGTCCTCGCTGTTTCCCCTGCTGTCTCCTGCTTTGTCCCACGCTGTGTCCCGCTGTGTCCTCGCTGTGTCCTGCTGTGTTCCCGCTGTGTCCCAAGCTGTGTCCCGCTGTGTCCCGCTGTGTGCTCCGCTGTGTCCCACTATGTTCCCGCAGTGTCGCCACTGTGTCCCCGCTGTGTCCTCGCTGTGTTCCCCGCTGTGTCCCGCTGTGTTCCCCGTTGTGTCTCGCTGTGTGTACTGCTGTGTCCCCACTGTGTCACGCTGTGTTTCGCTGTGTCCCACTGTGTCCTCGCTGTTTCCCACGCTGTGTTCTGCTGTGTGCTCGCTGTGTTCCCCACTGTGTCCCGCTGTGTCCCACTGTGTCCTCGCTGTGTCCCCCTCTGTGTCCCGCTGTGTCCTCCGCCGTGTCCGGCTGTGTCCCGCTGTGTCCCGCTGTGTCCCGCTGTGTCCCGCTTTGTACCCCACTGTGTCCCGCTGTGTCCCCGCATTGACCACGCTGTGTCCCGCTGTGTCCCACTGTTTCCCGTGGTGTCCCGCTTTTTCCCCCGTTGTGTCCCTGGCTGAGTCTCGCTGTGTCCCCACTGTGTTCTCTCTGTGTCCCCCGCTGTGTCCTGCTCTGTTCCCCACTGAGTCTCCCGTTTTGTCCCCGCTGTGCCCCGCTGTTTCCCGCTGTGTCCCCCACTGTGTCCCGTTGTGTCATCAGCTGTGTACCCCGCTGTGTCCCGCTGTGCTCCCGCTGTATCGACACTTTGTCCCGCTTGGTCCTGCTGTGTCCCTTGCTGTGTCCCCCACTGTGTCCCGCTGTGTCCCCCGCTGTGTCCCGCAGTATCCCCCGCTGAGTCCCCCTGTGTCACCACTGTGTCCCTCTGTGTCCCCGCTCTATCGACGCTGTGTCCTGCTGGGTCCCGCTGTGTCCTCTCTTTGTTCTCCGCTGTGTCCCGCTGTGTCCCCCGCTGTGTCTCTCGCTGTGTCCCTCTTTGTCCCCGGCTGTGTCCGGCTGTGTCTTGCTGTGTCCCCCGCTGTGTCCTTGCTGTGTCCCCGCTGTGTCCCGATGTGTCCCGCAGTGTCCCCAGCTGAGTCCCGCTGTGTCACCGCTGTGTCCCGCTGTGTCCTCGCTGTGTCCCCCACTGTGTCACGCTTTGTCCCTGCTGTGTCCCCCGCTGTGTACCGCTTTGTCCCCGCTGTGTCCTGCTGTGGCCCCCGCTGTGTCCCTCTGGGTCCTGCTGTGTCCCCCGCTGTGTCCCGCTGTGTCCCTTCAGGTTCACCGCTGTTTCACGCTGTGTCCTGCTGTGTCTCGCTGTGTCCCGCTGTGTCCTCACTTTGTCCCATATTGTGTTCTGCTGTGTCCTCCCAGTGTCCCCCGCTGTGTCCCGCTGTGTCCCCCGCTGTGCCCCGCAGTGTCCCACTGTGTCCCGCTGTGTCCTTGCTGTGTCCCACTGTGTCCCCGCTGTTTCCCCGCTGGGTCCTGCTGTGTCCCGCTGTGTCCCGCTGGGTCCCCAGCTGTGTACCCCGCTGTGTCCCGCTGTGTCCCCGCTGTATCGATGCTGTGTCCCGCTTGGTCCCACTGTGTCCTCGCAGAGTTCCCCGCTGTGTCCCGCTGTTTACCCCTCTGTGTCACCCGCTGTGTCCCGCTGTGTCCCGCTGTGTACTGCTGTGTCCCCCGCTGAGTCCCGCTGTGTCCCCGCTGTGTCCCAATGTGTCCGCGCTGTGTCCCCTGCTGTGTCCCGCTGTGTCCCCCCTGTTTCCCCCGCTGTGTCCCGCTGTGTCCCACTGTGTTTCCTGCTGTGTCCACTGCTCTGTCCCACTGTGTCCCCCTCTGTGTCCTGCTGTGTCCCGCTGTGTCCCCCCTGTGTCCCCTGCTGTGTCCCGCTGTGTCCACACTGTGTTCCCCGTGTGTCCCGCTGTGTACCCCGCTGTGACCCGCTGTGTCGCGCTGTGTCCCGCTCTTTCTCCGCTGTGTCCCCGCTGTGTGCCCAGTGTGTCCCGCTGTGTACCCCGTTGTGTCTAGCTGTGCCACTGCTGTGTCCCGCTGTGTACTGCTGTGTCCCCCGCTCTGTCCCGCTGTGTCCCCGCTGTGTCCCAATGTGTCCTCGCTGTATCCCCCCCTGTGTCCAGCTGTGTCCCCCTGTGTCCCCCGCTGTGTCCAGCTGAGTCCCTCTGTGTCCCCTGCTGTGTCCCCCGCTCTGTCCCACTGTGTCCCCCTCTGTGTCCAGCTGTGTCCCGCTGTGTACTGCAGTGTTCCCTGCTGAATCCCGCTGTGTCCCCGCTGTGTCCCAATGTGTCTTCCCTGTTTCCCCCGATGTGTCCCCCTCTGTCCTCCGCTGTGTCCCGCTGTGTCAACTGCTGTCCACATTGTGTCCCGCTGTTTCCCCCACTGTGTCCCGCTGTGTCCTCACTGTGTCCCGCTGTGTCCTCGCTGTGTCCACCGTGTGTCCCACTGTGTGCCCCGCTGTGTCCCCCGTGAGTCCCGCTGTGTACCCCGCTGTGTCCCGCTGTGTCACGCTTTGTCCCGCTCTTTCCCCACTGTGTTCCGCTGTGTCCCGGCTGTGTCCCGGCTGTGTGCCCGCTGTGTAATCTGCTGTGTCTCGCTTTGTACCCGTTGTGTCTCGCTGTGTCCCCCGCTCTGTCCCCCGCTGTGTCCCGCCTTGTCCCCCTCTGTGTCCCGCTGTGTCCTGCTGTGTCCCTCGCTGTGTCCCGCTGTATCCACGCAGTGTCCCTGCTGTATCCCACTGTGTCCCGCTGTGTTCCGTGTTGTCCCGTTTGTGCCCCTTAGTGTCCCCCACTGTGTCCCCACTGTGTCCCCGCTGTGTCCAGCTGTGTCCTCGCTGTGTCCCCTGCTGTGTCCTGCTCTGTTCCCCGCTATGTCGCCCACTTTGTCCCCACTGTGCCCCTCTGTGTCCCGCTGTGTCCCGCTGTGTCCCGCTGTGTCCTGCTGTGTCCCCCGCTGAGTCCCGCTGTGTACCCGCTGTGTCCCAATGTGTCCTCGCTGTGTCCCCCGCTGTGTCCCGCTGTATCCCGCTGTGTCCCTCTGTGGCCCCTGCTGTATCCCCTGCTCTGTCCCACTGTGTCCCTGCTGTGTCCCTACTGTGTCCCCGCTGTGTCCCGTTGTATTCCGCTGTGTCCTCCCCTGTGTCCCGCTTT
>NW_012294619.1:0-5676 GCF_000151885.1 Dipodomys ordii | reverse complement strand
GTGTATCTGTGTGTGTGCGTGCGTGCATCTTTGAGGAAACTCAAAGATCGGACGCGAGAGAGCATGTATGTAGTCCAGCCGGACCAATTCACCACGTCTCTGTCTCTTGTCTCTCTGTTTCTGTTTCTCTATTTCTCTCTCTGTGTCTCTCTTTGTCTCTGTCTGTCTGTCTGTCTGTCTGTCTGTCTGTCTCTGTCTCTCTCTCTCTCGTTTGAATTCTCTCTCCCGCCCGCCCGCCCGCCCGCACTCCCTCCCTCCTTTTCCTCTCGACTTGCCAGTCAATCCTGGGGCTTGAGCTACTGTACTGGCGCTCCAACACACAACGGTCCCACTCCGAGCCTGCCTGCCTGCCTGCCTGCCTATGCATGGGCCCCATACTCCAACGAGGCACATCATCATCCCCACCCCACCCCTTCTCTGAAAAGAAGGCAGTCTCTCTCGGGGCCAGCCAGCCTGGGCCGGTTTTCTCAGTCAGTCAGTGCGTGGTTTGTTTGTTCTTTTTTTCCCCCATGCATTTCATGAGAGAAAACTGCAATTCACAAAACCACCACTAGATGGCGCGCGTTCGCCGTCGACAAGGTGGATGGGGCGGCGGGAGGGGCAAAACACGGGTCGGGTCAGTCACTCACTCACTCAGTCAGTCCTCACCTACCCGGCAGTGGGGAGTGAGAGTTCTGACATACACATACATATAGGTTGTTATGATTCATTATTATCATCATTTGCTTTTCCTCTGTCGTAGCCATGACGACGGGGAGGGGGGAGGGCGGGGTTTCGACCGCCAGCCGAAGTGTTGCGGAGGGGGAGGGGGAGGGGGAGGAGTCGCTCGTTCCCTGGATAGATCCGTCTCCCCTCCTCTCCACCATTCTCTCCCTCCCCGCTCCCCCCGCCCCCCCCCGCCTTCGGGCTTCCCTGGAGTCCTGCTCCTAATTATCTCTTTAATATCTCTTTATCTTCCAGCCCCTCCTTCCTGACCGGATGGGCATATCTGAAGCACTCAGCGGCAACCAGACAGCCAGAGGGGAACGCGAGCCATCCATGCAGGTGGCGTAACCGTCCATCCTCACCCCCCCCCAGCAGGCGATTACTCGACCACGACCACGACCTCCGACCCCCCCCCCCCGCACCAAAATCCACAACCCTACCCTCGGAACAAAATAAAACAAATTTGCTTGAATCTCACGCTGCCTTTTGTTTGTAATTGACGCAATAGGCGAAGGGGAGGGATCTCATTTCTGGTGCCTGACGGGGGGGGGAGGAGGGAGGGGGCGGGGGAATTGGAGAGGAGAGAAGAGGGGGCAGAGGGCATCTCCGTGTATCTGTGTGTGCGTGCGTGCATCTTTGAGGAAACTCAAAGATCGGACGCGACAGAGCATGTATGTAGTCCAGCCGGACCAATTCACCACGTCTCTGTCTCTTGTCTCTCTCTCTGTGTCTCTCTTTGTCTCTGTCTGTCTGTCTGTCTGTCTGTCTGTCTGTCTCTCTCTCTCTGTCTCTGTCTGTCTGTCTGTCTGTCTCTCTCTCTCGTTTGAATTCTCTCTCCCGCCCGCCCGCCCGCCCGCCAGTCAATCCTGGGGCTTGAGCTACTGTACTGGCGCTCCAACACACAACGGTCCCACTCCGAGCCTGCCTGCCTGCCTGCCTGCCTATGCATGGGCCCCATACTCCAACGAGGCACATCATCATCCCCACCCCACCCCTTCTCTGAAAAGAAGGCAGTCTCTCTCGGGGCCAGCCAGCCTGGGCCGGTTTTCTCAGTCAGTCAGTGCGTGGTTTGTTTGTTCTTTTTTTCCCCCATGCATTTCATGAGAGAAAACTGCAATTCACAAAACCACCACTCGACAAGGTGGATGGGGCGGCGGGAGGGGCAAAACACGGGTCGGGTCAGTCACTCACTCAGTCAGTCAGTCCTCACCTACCCGGCAGTGGGGAGTGAGAGTTCTGACATACACATACATATAGGTTGTTATGATTCATTATTATCATCATTTGCTTTTCCTCTGTCGTAGCCATGACGACGGGGAGGGGGGAGGGCGGGGTTTCGACCGCCAGCCGACGTGTTGCGGAGGGGGAGGGGGAGGGGGAGGAGTCGCTCGTTCCCTGGATAGATCCGTCTCCACTCCTCTCCACCATTCTATCCCTCCCCCGGCCCCCCGCCTTCGTGCTTCCCCGGAGTCCTGCTCCTAATTATCTCTTTAATATCTCTTTATCTTCAGGCCCCTGCTTCCTGACCGGATGGTGATATCTGAAGCACTCAGCGGCAACCAGACAGCCAGAGGGGAACGCGAGCCATCCATGCAGGTGGCGTAACCGTCCATCCTCACCCCCCCCGCAGGCGATTACTCGACCATGACCACGACCTCCGATTCCCCCCCCCGCACCAAAATCCACAACCCTACCCTCGGAACAAAATAAAACAAATTTGCTTGAATCTCACGCTGCCTTTTGTTTGTAACTGACGACGCGATAGGCGAAGGGGAGGGATCTCATTTCTGGTGCCTGACGGGGGGGGAGGGGGGAGGGGGCGGGGGAATTGGAGAGGAGAGAAGAGGGGGCAGAGGGCATCTCCGTGTATCTGTGTGTCGTGCGTGCAAAGATCGGACGCGACAGAGCATGTATGTAGTCCAGCCGGACCAATTCACCACGTCTCTGTCTCTTGTCTCTCTGTTTCTGTTTCTCTATTTCTCTCTCTGTGTCTCTCTTTGTCTCTGTCTGTCTGTCTGTCTGTCTGTCTGTCTGTCTGTCTCTCTCTCTCTCTCTTGTTTGAATTCTCTCTCCCGCCGCCCGCCCGCCCGCACTCCCTCCCTCCTTTTCCTCTCGACTTGCCAGTCAATCCTGGGGCTTGAGCTACTGTACTGGCGCTCCAACACACAACGGTCCCACTCCGAGCCTGCCTGCCTGCCTGCCTGCCTATGCATGGGCCCCATACTCCAACGAGGCACATCATCATCCCCACCCCACCCCTTCTCTGAAAAGAAGGCAGTTTCTCTCGGGGCCAGCAGCCTGGGCCGGTGTTCTCAGTCAGTCAGTGCGTGGTTTGTTTGTTCTTTTTTTTCCACCATGCATTTCATGAGAGAAAACTGCAATTCACAAAACCACCACTAGATGGCGCGCGTTCGCCGTCGACAAGGTGGATGGGGCGGCAGGAGGGGCAAAACACCGGTCGGGTCAGTCACTCACTCAGTCAGTCAGTCCTCACCTACCCGGCAGTGGGGAGTGAGAGTTCTGACATACACATACATATAGGTTGTTATGATTCATTATTATCATCATTTGCTTTTCCTCTGTCGTAGCCATGACGACGGGGAGGGGGGAGGGCGGGGTTTCGACCGCCAGCCGACGTGTTGCGGAGGGGGAGGGGGAGGGGGAGGAGTCGCTCGTTCCCTGGATAGATCCGTCTCCCCTCCTCTCCACCATTCTCTCCCTACCACCTCCCCGCGCCCCCAACCCGCCTTCGGGCTTCCCTGGAGTCCTGCTCCTAATTATCTCTTTAATATCTCTTTATCTTCCAGCCCCTGCTTCCTGACCGGATGGTGATATCTGAAGCACTCAGCGGCAACCAGACAGCCAGAGGGGAACGCGAGCCATCCATGCAGGTGGCGTAACCGTCCATCCTCACCCCCCCAGCAGGCGATTACTCGACCACGACCACGACCTCCGACCCCCCACCCCGCACCAAAATCCACAACCCTATCCTCGCAACAAAATAAAACAAATTTGCTTGAATCTCACGCTGCCTTTTGTTTGTAATTGACGCAATAGGCGAAGGGGAGGGATCTCATTTCTGGTGCCTGACCGGGGGGGGGGAGGGGGCGGGGGAATTGGAGAGGAGAGAAGAGGGGGCAGAGGGCATCTCAGTGTATCTGTGTGTGTGCGTGCGTGCATCTTTGAGGAAACTCAAAGATCGGACGCGACAGAGCATGTATGTAGTCCAGCCGGACCAATTCACCACGTCTCTGTCTCTTGTCTCTCTGTTTCTGTTTCTCTATTTCTCTCTCTGTGTCTCTCTTTGTCTCTGTCTGTCTGTCTGTCTGTCTGTCTGTCTGTCTGTCTGTCTCTCTCTCTCTTCTCTCTCCCGCCCGCCCGCCCGCCCGCACTCCCTCCCTCCTTTTCCTCTCGACTTGCCAGTCAATCCTGGGGCTTGAGCTACTGTACTGGCGCTCCAACACACAACGGTCCCACTCCGAGCCTGCCTGCCTGCCTGCCTGCCTATGCATGGGCCCCATACTCCAACGAGGCACATCATCATCCCCACCCCACCCCTTCTCTGAAAAGAAGGCAGTCTCTCTCGGGGCCAGCCAGCCTGGGCGGTTTTTTCAGTCAGTCAGTGCGTGGTTTGTTTGTTCTTTTTTTCCCCCCATGCATTTCATGAGAGAAAACTGCAATTCACAAAACCACCGCTAGATGGCGCGCGTTCGCCGTCGACAAGGTGGATGGGGCGGCGGGAGGGGCAAAACACGGGTCGGGTCAGTCACTCACTCAGTCAGTCAGTCCTCACCTACCCGGCAGTGGGGAGTGAGAGTTCTGATACACATACATATAGGTTGTTATGATTCATTATTATCATCATTTGCTTTTCCTCTGTCGTAGCCATGACGACGGGGAGGGGGGAGGGCGGGGTTTCGACCACCAGCCGACGTGTTGCGGAGGGGGAGGGGGAGGGGGAGGAGTCGCTCGTTCCCTGGATAGATCCGTCTCCCCTCCTCTCCACCATTCTATCCCTCCCTCCCCTCGCCTTCGGGCTTCCCCGGAGTCCTGCTCCTAATTATCTCTTTAATATCTCTTTATCTTCCAGCCCCTGCTTCCTGACCGGATGGTGATATCTGAAGCACTCAGCGGCAACCAGACAGCCAGAGGGGAACGCGAGCCATCCATGCAGGTGGCGTAACCGTCCATCCTCACCCCCCCCCGCAGGCGATTACTCGAACACGACCACGACCTCCGACCCCCCCCCGCACCAAAATCCACAACCCTACCCTCGGAACAAAATAAAACAAATTTGCTTGAATCTCACGCTGCCTTTTGTTTGTAATTGACGCAATAGGCGAAGGGGAGGGATCTCATTTCTGGTGCCTGATGGGGGGGGAGGGGGGAGGGGCGGGGGAATTGGAGAGGAGAGAAGAGGGGGCAGAGGGCATCTCAGTGTATCTGTGTGTGTGCGTGCGTGCATCTTTGAGGAAACTCAAAGATCGGACGCGACAGAGCATGTATGTAGTCCAGCCGGACCAATTCACCACGTCTCTGTCTCTTGTCTCTCTGTTTCTGTTTCTCTATTTCTCTCTCTGTGTCTCTCTTTGTCTCTGTCTGTCTGTCTGTCTGTCTGTCTGTCTGTCTGTCTGTCTCTCTCTCTCTCTCTCTCGTTTGAATTCTCACTCCCGCCCGCCCGCACTCCCTCCCTCCTTTTCCTCTCGACTTGCCAGTCAATCCTGGGGCTTGAGCTACTGTACTGGCGCTCCAACACACAACGGTCCCACTCCGAGCCTGCCTGCCTGCCTGCCTGCCTATGCATGGGCCCCATACTCCAACGAGGCACATCATCATCCCCACCCCACCCCTTCTCTGAAAAGAAGGCAGTCTCTTTCGGGGCCAGCCAGCCTGGGCCGGTTTCTCAGTCAGTCAGTGCGTGGTTTGTTTGTTCTTTTTTTTCCCCCATGCATTTCATGAGAGAAAACTGCA
>NW_012294618.1:0-5677 GCF_000151885.1 Dipodomys ordii | reverse complement strand
TGTCCACGCTGTGTCCTACTGTGTCCCACTGTGTCCCTGCTGTGTCTCCCGCTGTGTCCCGCTGTGTCCTGCTGTGTCCCCCGCTGTGTCCTGCTGTGTCCCGCTGTGTCCCCGCTGTGTCCCTGCTGTGTCCGGATGTGTCCCCCGCTGTGTCCCGCTGGGTCCCGCTGTGTCCCCCGCTGTGTACCGCTGTGTCCCCGCAGGTTCACCGCTGTTTCACGCTGTGTCCTGCTGTGTTCCGTGGTGTCCCGCTTTGTCCCCCGCTGTGTCCCGCTGTGTCCACTGCTGGGTCCCCGCTGAGTCCCCGCTGGGTCCCGCTGTGTCTCGCTGTTTCCCGCTGTGTCCTCGCTTTGTCCCATGCTGTGTTCCGCTGTGTCCTCCCTGTGTCCCCCGCTGTGTCCCGATTTGTCCCCCGCTGTGCCCCGCAGTGTCCCGCTGTGTCCTCGCTGTGTCCCACTGTGTCCCCGCTGTTTCCCCGCTGGGTCCTGCTGTGTCCCGCTGGGTCCTTCTGGGTCCCCTGCATTGTCCCGCTGTGTCCCCGCAGTGTCCCCGCTGTGTCCTGCTGTGTCCCACTGTGTCCTGTGGTGTCCCGCTTTGTCCCCCGCTATGTCCCCAGCTGAGTCCCCTCTGTGTCGCCGCTGTGTCCCGCTGTGTCCCCCGCTGTGTCCCGCTGTGTCCCCCGCTGTGTCCTGCTGTGTCCCACTGTGTGCTGCTGGGTCCTGCAGTGTCCCCGCTGTGTCCCCGCTGTGTCCCGCTGTGTCCCCCGCTGTGTCCCGCTGTGTCCCCGCAGGTTCACCGCTGTTTCACGCTGTGTCCCGCTGTGTTCCGTGGTGTCCCGCTTTGTCCCCCGCTGTGGCCCCCCCTGAGCCACCTCTGTGTCCCCGCCGTGTCCCGCTGTGTCCTCGCTGTGTCTGCCTCTGTCTCCCGCTCTGTCCACCGCTGTGTCTCACGCTTTGTCCCCGCTGGGTCCCGCTGTGTCCCGCTCTGTTCCCCACTGTGTCCCCCGCTAAGTCTTCTATGTGTCGCCGCTGTGTCCCGCTGTGTCCTCGCTGTGTCCCCTGCTATCTCCCGCTTTGTCCCACGCTGTGTCCCGCTGTGTCCCGCTGTGTCCTCGCTGTGTCCCCCGCTGTGTCCTGCTGTGTTCCCGCTGTGTCCCAAGCTGTGTCCCGCTGTGTGCCCTGCTGTGTCCTGCTGGGTCCCGCTGGGTCCCCGCTGTGTCCCCGCTGTGTCCTCGCTGTGTTCCCCGCTATGTCTTGCTGTGTCCCCCGCTGTGTCCCGCTGTGTCTACTGCTGTGTCCCCACTGTGTCCCTCTGTGTCTCGCTGTGTCCCGCTGTGTCCTCGCTGTTTCCCACGCTGTGTTCTGCTGTGTCCTCGCTGTGTCCCCCGCTGTGTCCCGTTGTGTACCCAGCTGTGTACCCCGCTCTATCCCGCTGTGTCCCCGCTGTATCGACGCTGTGTCCCGCTTGGTCCCGCTGTGTCCTCGCTGTGTTCCCCGCAGTGTCCCGCTGTTTACTCCTCTGTGTCCCCCGCTGTGTCCCGCTGTGTCCCGCTGTGTACTGCTGTGTCCCCCGCTGAGTCCCGCTGTGTCCCAATGTGTCCTCGCTGTGTCCCGCGCTGGGTCCTGCTGTGTCCCCCCTGTGTCCCCCGCTGTGTCCCGCTGTGTCCGGCTGTGTCCCCCGCTTTGTCCCCCGCTGTGTCCCCCGCAGTGTCAGCGCTGTTTCCCGCTGTGTCCTCGCTGTGTCCCGCTGTGTCTCGCTGTGCCCCCACTGTGTCCCGTTGTGTTCACAGCTGTGTACCACGCTGTGTAACGCTGTGTCCCCGCTGTATCGACGCTGTGTACCGCTGGGTCCCACTGTGTCCTCGCTGTGTTCCCCGTTGTGTCCCGCTGTGTCCCCCACTGTGTCCCCCGCTGTGTCCCTATGTGTCCCACGCTTTGTCCCCCTGTGTCCCCGCAGTTTCCCCGCTGTGTCCCGCTGTTTCCCACTGTGTTCTGTACTGTGTTCTGTGGTGTCCCGCTTTGTCCCCCGCTGTGTCCCCCGATGAGTCGCCGCTGTGTCCCCGCTTTGTCCCGCTGAGTCCTCCATGTGTCTCCCTCTGTGTCCCGCTGTGTCCCCCGCTGTGTCTCGCTGTGTCCACTGCTGGGACCCGGCTGTGTCCCGCTGTGTCCCGCTGTGTCCTCACTGTGTCCCACTCTGTGTTCCGCTGTGTCCACGCTTTGTCCCCCGCTGTGTCCCGCTGTGTCCCCCGCTGTGCCCTGCAGTATCCCGCTCTTTCCCGCTGTGTCCTCGCTGTGTCACGCTGTGTCCCCCACTGTTTCCCCTGCTGTGTCCGGCTGTGTACCCCACTGTGTCCCGCTCTGTCCCCCTCTGTGTCCCGCTGTGTCCCCCGCTGTGTCCCACTGTGTCCCCGCAGTGTCACTGCTGTTTCCTGCTGTGTCCCGCTGTGTTCCGTGGTGTCCCTCTTTGTCTCCCGCTGTGTCCCCCGCTGTGTCCCGCTGTGTCCGACTGTGTCCCGCTCTGTCCCCGCTGTGTTCCGCTGTGTCCCCGCTGTGTGCCCGCTGTATCCTGCTGTGTCCCCCGCTTTGTCCTGCTCTGTCCCCGCAGTGTCCAGCTGTGTCCCACTGTGTCCCACTGTGTCCCGTGGTGTCCCGCTTTGTCCCCCGCTGTGTCCACCGCTGAGTCCCCTCTTTGTGGCCGCTGTGTGCTGCTGTGTCCTCGCTGTGTCCCCCACTGTCTCCCGCTTTGTCCCCCGCTGAGTCCCCTCTGTGTCGCCGCTGTGTCCCCCTGTGTCCTCGCTGTGTCCCCTGCTGTCTCCCGCTTTGTCTCACGCTGTGTTCCGCTGTGTCCCGCTGTGTCCCCAGCTGTGTCCCGCTGTGTACCCTGCTGTGTCCTGCTATGTTCCCGCAGTGTCCCCGCTGTGTCCCGCTGTGTCCCGCTGTGTCCTCGCTGTGTCCCCAGCTGTGTACCCCACTGTGTTCCGCGTGTCCCTGCTGTATCGACGCTGGGTCCCGCTGGGTACCGCTGTGTCATCCCTGTGTCCCCCGCTGTGTCCCGCTGTGTCCCCCGCTGTGTCTCTGCTGTGTCCCCGCTGTGTCCCGCTGTGTACTGCTGTGTCCCCCGCTGAGTCCCCCTGTGTCCCAATGTGTCCCAATATGTCCTCGCTCTGTCCCCAGCTGTGTCCCGTTGTGTCCTCCCTGTGCCCCCGCTGTGTCCCACTGTGTCCCCCGCTGTGTCCCCCGCTATGTCCCGCTGTGTCCCACTGTGTCCTTGCTGTGTCCCATGCTGTGTGCCGCTGTGTCCTTGCTGTGTCCCCCGCTGTGTCCCGCTGTGTCCTGCTGTGTCACGCTGTTTCCCCACTGCGTCCCCGCTGTGTCCCTCTGTGTACCCTGCTGTGACCAGCTTTGTCCCCGCTGTGTCTCGCTGTGTCCCACACTCTGTCCCCCACTGTGTCCCGCTCTGTCCCCCTCTGTGTCCCGCTGTGTCCCCCGCTGTGTCCCACTGTGTCCACGCAGTATCACTGCTGTTTCCTGCTGTGTCCCTCTGTGTTCCGTGGTGTCCCTCTTTGTCTCCCGCTGTGTCCCCCGCTGAGACCCCGCTGTGTCAACGCTGTGTCCTGCTGTGTCCTCGCTGTGTCCCCTGCTGTCTCCAGCTCTGTCCCCCGCTGTGTCTCATGCTTTTTCCCCGCTGTGTCCCACTGTGTCCTTCTGTGTCCCGCTGTGCCCCCACTGTGTCCCGTTGTGTCCACAGCTGTGTACCACGCTGTGTAACGCTGTGTGCCCGCTGTATCGACGCTGTGTCCCGCTGTGTCCCCCGCTGTGTCCTCGCTGTGTTCCCCGCTGTGTCCCCCGCTGTGTCCCACTGTGTCCCCCGCTGTGTCCCGCTGTGTCCTCGCTGGGTCTCCCGTTGGGTCCTGCTGTGTCCCCCGGTATGTCCCGCTGTGTACCGCTGTGTCCCCCGCTGTGTCCTGTTGTGTCCCCAGCTGTGTACCCCGTTGTGTCCCGCTGTATCGACGCTGTGTCCCACTGGGTCCCGCTGTTTCCTTCCTGTGTTGCCCGCGGGGTCTCGCTGTGTCCCCGCTGTATCGACGCTGTGTCCCCGCTGTGTCCCGCTCTGTCCTCGCTGTGTCCCCTGCTGTGTCCCGTTGTGTCCCCAGCTGTGTCCCCTGCTATGTCCCGCTGTGTCTACTGCTGTGTTCACGCTGTGTCCCGCTTTGTCTCGCTGTTTCCCGCTGTGTCCTCTCTGTGTCCCCCGCTATGTTCCGCTGTGTCCTCGCTCTGTCCCCTGCTGTGTCCCGCTGTGTCCCCATTGTGTCCCCCGCTGTGTCCCGCTGTGTCCCGCTGTGTCCCCCGCTGTGTCCGCTGCTGTGTCCTGCTATGTCCCCCGCTGTGTCACCAATGTGTCCCGCTGTGTCCTCGCTGTGTCCCGCTGTGTCTCGCTGTGCCCCCACTCTGTCCCGTTGTGTCCACATATGGGTACCATGCTGTGTAACACTGTGTCCCTGCTGTATCGACGCTGTGTCTTGCTGGGTCCTGCTGTGTCCTCGCTGAGTTCCCCGCTGTGTCCCGCTGTGTCCCCAGCTGTGTCCCCCGCTGTGTCTCGCTGTGTCCTAGCTGGGTCCCCTGCTGTGTCCCTCTGTATCCCCTGCTGTGTTCCGCTGTGTCCCCCGCTATGTCCCGCTTGGTCCCTGCTGTGTCCCCGCTGTGTGCCCGGCTGTGTCCTGCTGTGTACTACGTTGTGTCCAGCTGTGTCACCGCTGCGTCTCTCTTTGGCCCCTCTCTGTCTCCGCTGTTCCCCGCTGTGTCCCGCTGTGTCCCGCTGTGTCCCCCGCTTTGTCCCGCTGAGTCCCCTCTGTGTCGCCGCTGTGTCCCGCTGTGTCCTCGCTGTGTCCCCCGCTGTCTGCCGCTTTGTCCCCGCTGTGTCCCTAGCTGTGTAGCGCTGTGTCCCGCTGTGTACCCTGCTGTGTCCCACTATGTTCCCGTGTGTCCCCGCTGTGTCCCGCTGTGTCCCTCTGTGTCCTCGCTGTGTCCCCCGAGTGTCCCGTTGTGTACCCAGCTGTACACCCCGCTGTGTCCCGCTGAGTCCCCGCTGTAACGACGCTGGGTCCCGCTATGTCTTCCCTGTGTTCCCCGCTGTGTCCCGCTGTGTCCCCCGCTGTGTCCCGCTGTGTCCCCAGCTGTGTACCCCGCTGTGTCCCGCTGTGTTCCCGCTGTATCGACGCTGTGTCCCGCTTGATCCCGTTGTGTCCTCGCTGTGTTCCCCGCTTTATCCCGCTGTGTACCCCTCTGCGTCCCTCGCTGTGTCCCGCTGTGTCTCGATGTGTAATGCTGTGTCCCCCACTGTGTCCCGCTGTGTCACTGCTGTGTCCCAATGTGTCCTCGCTGTGTCTCCCACTGTGTCCCGCTGTGTCCCCCCTGTGTCCCCCGCTGTGTCCCTCTGTGTCCCGCTGTGTCCCCCGCTGTGTTCCCCGCTGTGTACCGCTGTGTGCCCCGCAGTGTCAGCGCTGTGTACCGCTGTGTCCTCGCTGTGTCCCCCGCTGTCTCCCGCTCTGTACCCCGCTGTGTCTCAAGCTTTGTCCCTGATGCGTCCCACTGTGTCCCGCTGTGTCCCGCTGTGCCCCCACTGTGTCCCGTTGTGTTCACAGCTGTGTACCACGCTGTGTAATGCTGTGTCCCCGCTG
>NW_012294617.1:0-1000 GCF_000151885.1 Dipodomys ordii | reverse complement strand
TTAAGACTAGCAGTTTGGGAAGGAATTTATTGTAAAAGGATATTTTTATTTGAGATTAGAAGATATCTCTGGGAGAGAGACAAGGCAAATGATCTATTATGAACTGAGTCATCAGATTATGTCAGTTATGTCCTCACTAGCATATACCTGCCTCCAATAAGTGATACAAGTGAAGTGTCAAAAAGCTAGCATAAATCAGGCATAAAATAAAGTAGAAGTAAAACTGCTTTCCAATTCCTCATCAGGAATCATGGAATTTTTTCCTTATTAAAATCACTACATATAATTGAAAAATGAAATATGAATTTAATACAATTATTTGTTAGGGGTTGGTTTTACAACAGTTTTTCTTCAAAGTAAGAAAATTAAAACATTTTTTATTGAGATTCAAATATCTAAAATTAACAGTTGTTTTAAAAAGTGAAATATATGGGGCTGGAAAGTTGACTCAGCTGTAGAATACATGCTTTGCAGACATGAGGCACTGGGTTTGATTCCTCAGCACCACATGAATAGAAATAGCTGGAAGTGGCTCAAGTGTTAGAACTCTAGTCTTGAGCTGAGGAGCTGACCCAGAGTTAAAGCTCCACTAAAAACAACAACAACAAAAAAGTGAAATATATAAAAATAATGGATAGTGTGAATGAGAGATAATGGAAATATGCATATCTGACATCTCTAATTGAAGTCAACTAAAGAAGGGAAAGAAGGAGAAAGAGATGGAAAGATGCAGAAATGGAGAAAGACAGAAAGAAGATCTGATTGGGCACAATAATACTTGACACTAAAATACCTGAAACAAAACATTGGAAAAGATATTCAATGAATGTTTTGGTACACAGGCAAGAGAGATACAAGGACATCTACTTTTAGTAGACTTGTTATAGTAGAGTTAAAATCTAAAGCAAAGCAAAAAGATTTCTGTACCAGAAGAGGATTTGCTGTATTGGCAGCAGTGAAATGTCAGGTACACTCTGAACTCTGAAACAAAAACAGCATA
>NW_012294616.1:0-3978 GCF_000151885.1 Dipodomys ordii | reverse complement strand
TCATGCTCTGTCCCGCTGTGTCCCGCTGTGTCCCCCTGTGTCCTCACTGTGTCCCACGCTGTTCCGCTGAGTCCTTGCTGCGTCCTCCGATGTGCCCCGTTTTGTACCCAACTGTGTACCCCGCTGTGGCCCACTCTGTCCCCGCTGTATCGACCATGTTTCCCGCTGGGTTCTGCTGTGTCCTCGCTGTGTCCACCGCTGTGTCCTGCTGTGTCCACCGCTGTGTCCCGCTGTGTCCCCCGCTCTGTCCCGATGTGTCCACCGCTGTGTCCCGCTGTGTCCCCCGCTGTGTCCCGCTGTGTCCTCGCTGTGTCCCCCGCTGTCTCCCGCTCTGTCCCCCGCTGTGTCTCACGCTTTGTCCCCGCTGTGTCCCACTGTGTTCTGCTGTGTCCCGCTGTGCCCCCACTGTGTCCCGTTGTGTCCACAGCTATGTACCCCGCTGTGTAACGCTGTGTCCCCGCTGTATCGACGCTGTGTCCCGCTGGGTCCCGCTGAGTCCTCGCTGTGTTCCCCGCTGTGTCTCGCAGTGTCCCCCCTGTGTCCCCCGCTGTGTCATCGCTGTGTCCCCTGCTGTGTCCCGCTGTGTCCTTGCTGTTCCCCCGCTGTGTCCCGCTGTGTCCCCGCAGGGTCACCGCTGTTTCCCGCAGTGTCCCGTGGTGTCCCGCTTTGTCCCCCGCTGTGTCCCCCGCTGAGTCCCCGCTGTGTCCCCGCTGTGTCGCGCTCTGTCCTCCCTGTGTCCCCCGCTGTGTCCCGCTGTGTCCCATGCTGTTTCCCGCTGTGTCTACTGCTGTGTTCCTGCTGTGTCCCGCTGTGTCCCGCTGTGTCCCCCTGTGTCCTCACTGTGTCCCACGCTGTGTTCCGCTGAGTCATTGCTTTGTCCCCCGATGTGCCCCGTTGTGTCCCCAGCTGTGTACCCCGCTGTGGCCCACTCTGTCCCCGCTGTATCGACGCTGTGTCCCGCTGGGTCCCACTGTGTCCTCGCTGTGTCCACCGCTGTGTCCCGCTGTGTCCACCGCTGTGTCCCGCTCTGTCCCCGCTCTTTCCCGCTGTGTCCACCGCTGTGTCCTGCTGTTTCCCCCGCTGTGTCCCGCTGTTTCCCCCGCTGTGTCCCGCTGTGTCCTCGCTGTGTCCCCCGCTGTCTCACTCTCTGTCCCCCACTGTGTCTCACGCTTTGCCCTGCTGTGTCCCACTGTGTTCCGCTGTGTCCCGCTGTGCCCCCACTGTGTCCCGTTGTGTCCATAGCTGTGTACCGTACTGTATAATGCTGTGACCCTGCTGTATCGACGCTGTGTCCCGCTGGGACCTGCTATGTACTCCGTTGTGTCCAGCTTTGTCACCGCTGTGTCCCCCGCTTTGTCCTGCTGTGTCCTCTCTGGGTTCCCCGCTGGGTCCCGCTGTGTCCCCCGCTGTGTCCCGCTGTGTCCCGCTGGGTCCCGCTCTGTCCCTGCTGTGTCCCGCTGTGCCCTGCTGTGTCCTAGCTGTGTCCCCCGCTGTCTCGAGCTCTGTCCCTCGCTGTGTCTCACGATTTGTCCTTGCTTTGTCCCACTGTGTCCCGCTGTGTCCCGCTGTGCCCACACTGTGTCCCCTTGTGTCCACAGATGTGTACCACACTGTGTAACGCTGTATCCCCGCTGTATCGACGCTGTGTCCTGCTGGGTCCCGCTGTGTCCTCGCTGTGTTCCCTGCTGTGTTCCGCTGTGTCCCCCGCTGTGTCATCGCTGTGTCCCCCGCTGTATCCCGCTGTGTCCTCGCTGTGTCCCCCGCTGTGTCCCCCGCTGTGTCCCGCTGTGTCCCGCTGTGTCCCCTGCTGTGTACCCTGCTTTGTTCCGCTGTGTCCTCGTTGTGTCCTGCTCTGTCTCCTCCTTGTCCCCGCTGTGTTCCGCTGTGTCCCGTGTTGTCCCGCTTTTTCCCCCGCTGTGTCCCCCGCTGAGTCCCCGCTGTGTCCCCGCTGTGTCCCCTGCTATCTCCCGCTTTGTCCCATGATGTGTCCCGCTGTATCCCGATGTGTCCCCCGCTGTGTCCCGCTGTGTCCACTGCTGGGACCCGGCTGTGTCCCGCTGTGTCCCGCTGTGTCCTCACTGTGTCCCGCTGTGTCCCGCTGTGTCCCCCACTGTTTCTCCTGCTGTGTCCGGCTGTGTCCCCCACTGTGTCCCGCTCTGTTTCCCGCTGTGTCCCGCTGTGTTCCGTGGTGTCCCTCTTTGTCTCCCGCTGTGTCCCCCGCTGAGTCCCCGCTGTGTCCCGCTGTGTCCTCGCTGTGCCCCCCGCTGTCTCCCGCTCTGTCCCCCGCTGTGTCTCACGCTTTGTCCCCGCTGTGTCCCACTGTGTCCCGCTGTGTCCGGCTGTCCCCCCACTGTGTCCCGTTGTGTCCACAGTGTGTACCACGCTGTGTAACGCTGTGTCCCCGCTGTATCGACGCTGTGTCCCGCTGTGTCCCGCTGTGTCCTCGCTTTGTTCCCCACTGTGTCCCGCTGTGTCCCCCGCTGTGTCCCCCGCTGTGTCCTCGTTGTGTCCCCTGTTGTTCCCGCTGTGTCCTCACTGGGTAGCCCACTGTGTCCCACTGTGTCCTCCACTGTGTAACTCTGTGTGCCCGCTGTATCTACGCTGTGTCCCGCTGTGTCCACGCTGTGTCCTTGCTGTGCTCCCCGCTGTGTCCTGTTGTGTCCCCCGCTGTGTTCCCCGCTGTGTCCCCCTTGGTCCCCCGCTGTGTCCTGCTGTGTCCTCACTGGGTCTCCTGCTGGGTCCCGCTGTGTCCCCCGCTGTGTCCCGCTGTGTCCCGCTGTGTCCTCGCTGTGTCCCCTGCTGTGTCCCGTTGTGTTCCTAGCTGTGTACCCCGTTGTGTCCCGTTGTATCGACTCTGTGTCCCACTGGGTCCCGCTGTTTCCTTCCTGTTTTCCCCGCTCTGTCTCGCTGTGTCCCCGCTGTATCAACGCTGTGTCCCTGCTGTGTCCCGCTGTTTCCCGCTCTGTCCTCGCTGTGTCCCCAGCTGTGTCCCGTTGTGTCCCCAACTGTGTCCCCCGCTATGTCCCGCTGTGTGTACTGCTGTGTCCACGCTTTGTCCCGCTGTGTCTCGCTGTGTCCCGCTGTGTCCTCTCTGTGTCCCCTGCTATGTTCCGCTGTGTCCTCGCTGTGTCCCCCGCTGTGTCCCGCTGTGTCCCCATTGTGTCCACCGCTGTGTCGTGCTGTGTCCCGCTGTGTCCCCCGCTGTGTCCGATGCTGTGTCCTGCTGTGTCCCCCGCTGTGTCACCAATGATTCCAGCTGTGTGCTCGCTGTGTCCCGCTGTGTCTCGCTGTGCCCCCACTCTGTCCCGTTGTGTCCACAGCTGGGTACCACGCTGTGTAACACTGTGTCCCCGCTGTATGGACGCTGTGTCCTGCTGTGTCCCGCTGTGTCCTTGCTGTGTTCCCCGCTGTGTCCCGCTGTGTCCCCAGCTGTGTCACCCGCTGTGTCCCGCTGTGTCCACGCTGGGTCCCCCGCTGTGTCCCGCTGTGCCCCCTGCTGTGTTCGGCTGTGTCCCGCTATGTCTCGCTCGGTCCCTGCTGTGTCCCGCTGTGTCCCGCTGTGTCCCCGCTGTGTGCCCGGCTGTGTCCTGCTGTGTACTCCGTTGTGTCCAGCTGTGTCACCGCTGTGTCTTGCTTTGGCCCCTCTCTGTCTCCGATGTCCCCCGCTGTGTCCCCCGCTGTGTCCCGCTGTGTCCCGCTGTTTCCCCCGCTTTGTCCCGCTGAGTCCCCTCTGTGTCGCCGCTGTGTCCCGCTGTGTCCTCGCTGTGTCCCACGCTGTCTGTCGCTTTGTCCCCGCTGTGTCCCTAGCTGTGTCCCGCTGTGTCCCACTGTGTACCCCGCTGTGTCCCACTATGTTCCAGCAGTGTTCCCGCTGTGTACCGCTGTGTTCCACTGGGTACTCTCTGTGGATCCCCGTAAATGTTCCGTTGTGTCCCCAAGCTTATGCACCGCTGCTGTTGTTCCGTTGTGTTCCCCGCT
>NW_012294615.1:0-1701 GCF_000151885.1 Dipodomys ordii | reverse complement strand
TCCCCAGCTGTGTCCCGCTATGTCACCGCTGTGTCCCTCTGTGTCCTCGCTGTGTCCCCCGCTGTGTCATTCTTTGTACATGCTGTGTTCCCCGCTGTGTCCTCCCTTTGTCCCCCACTGTGTCCCGCTGTGTCCCATGCTGTGTCCCCACTGTGTCACGCTGTGTTTCGCTGTGTCCGATGTGTCCTCGCTCTGTCTCCCTCAATGTCCACCTGTGTCACGCTCTGTCCCCTCTGTGTCCCTCTGTGTCCAGCTGTGTCCCAGCTGTGTGTCCGCTGTGTCCCGATGTGTACCCTTCTGTGTCCAGCTGTGTCCCCTCTGTGTCCTCCTGTGTCCATTCTCTGTCCCCCGCTGTCCACCGCTGTGTCCCCCAGCAGTGTCCCGCAGTGTCCCCGCTGTGTCCCGCTGTGTCCTACTGTGTCCCGTGGTGTCCTGCTTTTTTCCCTCTATGTCCCCTGCTGAGTCCCCTCTGTGTCCCCGCTGTGTCCAGCTGTGTCCTCGCTGTGTCCTCTGCTGTCTCCCGCTTTGTCCCACGCTGTGTCCTACTGTGTCCCACTGTGTCCCTGCTGTGTCCCCCGCTGTGTCCCGCTGTGTCACCCGCTGTGACCTGCTGTGTCCCGCTGTGTCCCCGGTGTGTCCCCGCTGTGTCCCACTGTGTCCCCAGATGTGTCCCGCTGGGTCTCGCTCTGTCCCCCGCTGTGTCCCGCTGTGTCCCCGCAGGTTCACTGCTGTTTCACGCTGTGTCCTGCTGTGTTCCGTGGTGTCCCGCTTTGTCCCCCGCTGTGTCCCGCTGTGTCCACTGCTGGGTCCCCGCTGTGTCCCGCTGTGTCTCGCTGTGTCCCGCTGTGTCCTCGCTTTGTCCCATGCTGTGTTAAGCTGTGTCCTCCCTGTGTCCCCCGCTGTGTCCCACTGAATCCCCCGCTGTGCCCCGCAGTGTCCCGCTGTGTCCCGCTGTGTCCCGCTGGGTCCCCCGCTGTGTCCCGCTGTGTCCCCCGCTGTGCCCCGCAGTGTCCCGCTGTGTCCCGCTCTGTCCCCCACTGTGTCCCCCGCTGAGTCCTCTATGTGTCGCCGCTGTGTCCTGCTGTGTCCTCGCTGTGTCCCCTGCTGTGTCCCGCTTTGTCCCAGGCTGTGTCCCGCTGTGTCCCGCTGTGTCCTCGCTGTGTCCCCCGCTGTGTCCTGCTGTGTTCCCGCTGTGTCCCAAGCTGTGTCCCGCTGTGTCCCGCTGTGTGCCCCGCTGTGTCCCACTATGTTCCCGCAGTGTCCCTGCTGTGTCCTCGCTGTGTTCCCCGCTGTGTCCCGCTGTGTCCCCCGCTGTGTCTCGCTGTGTCTACTGCTGTGTCCCCACTGTGTCCCGCTGTGTCTCGCTGTGTCCCGCTGTGTCCTTGCTGTGTCCCGCTGTGTCCCCCGCCGTGTCCGGCTGTGTCCCGCTGTGTCCCGCTGTGTCCTCGCTGTGTCCCCTGCTGTGTCCTGCTGTGTTCCCAATTTGTCCCAAGCTGGGTCCCGCTGTGTCCCGCTGTGTGCCCCGCTGTGTCCCACTATGTTCCCGCAGTGTCCCCGCTGTGTCCTCGCTGTGTTCCCCGCTGTGTCCCGCTGTGTCCCCCGCTGTGTCTCGCTGTGTCTACTGCTGTGTCCCCACTGTGTCCCGCTGTGTCTCGCTGTGTCCCGCTGTGTCCTCGCTGTTTCCCACGCTGTGTTCTGCTG
>NW_012294614.1:0-5679 GCF_000151885.1 Dipodomys ordii | reverse complement strand
CAGGCAGCAGAAACAGAAGAAAGCAGAAGCAGAAGGAGAAAGCAAAAAGAGAAGCAGAAGGCGAAGTAGAAAAAACAGCAGAAGAAGCAGAAAAACAAGCAGGAGAAGCAGAAGCTGGAAGAGAAGTAGAAGCAGAAGAAGAAGAAGAAGAAGAAGAAGAAGAAGCAGTAGAAGCATAAGAAGCAGAAGTAGGAGAAGCAGAACCAGAAGAAAAAGAAGAAAGCATAAGAAACAGAAGCAGAGGGAGAAACAGAAGAAGGAGAAGGAGCAGCAGAAGGTGAAGCAGAAGGAGATGCAGAAGCAGAAAGAGAAGCAGAAATAGAAGGAGAAGAAGAAGGAGAAGTTGGAGAATCAGAAGAAGCAGAAGCAGAAAGAGCAGCAGAAGAAGGAGAAGGAGAAGCAGAAGGAGAAGCACAAGCAGGAGAAACAGAAGAAGCAGAAGCGGGAGAAGCAGAAGAAGAAGAAGAAGAAGTAACAGAAGAAGGAGAAGGAGCAGAAGGAGAAGCAGAAGCAGAAGGAGAAGCAAAAAGAGAAGCAGAAGAAGCAGTAGCAGGAGAAGCAGGAGAAAGAGAAGCAGAAGAAACAGAAGAAGCCGAAGAATCAGAAGGAGAACCTGAAGCAGAAGGAGAAGCAGAAGCAGCAGAAGCTGGAAAAGCAGAAGCAGAAGAAACCGAACAAGCAGAAGAAGCAGAAGCAGAACGAGAAGCAGAAGAACAGGGAGAAAGAGAAGGATTAGGAGTAGGAGTAGCAGAAGCAGAATAAGAAGCAGAAAGAGAAGCAGAAGGAGAAGCAGAAGAAGAAACAGAAGCAGGAGAAGCAGAAGCAGAAGCAGAAAGAAAAGCACAAGAAGGAGGAATTGAAGGAGAAGGAGAATGAGACGGAGAAGCAGAAGGAGAAATAGGAGAAGCAGAAGAAGAAGAAGAAGGAGGAGCAGAAACAGAAGAAACAGAAAAAGCAGAAGAAGCAGAAGAAGAAGCAGCAGGAGAAGCAGAAGAAGAAGAAGGAGAAAGAGAAGGATTAGGAGGAGGAGAAACAGAAGGATAAGCAGAAGCAGAAAGAGAAGGAGAAGGAGAAGCAGGAGAAGCAGAAGAAGCAGAAGCAGGAGAAGCGGAAGCAGAATGAAAAGCAGAAGAAGGAGAAATTGAAACAGAAGAAGATGCAGAAGGAGAAGCAGAAGCAGAAGTAGAAGCAGAAGAAGGAGAAGCTGAAGGAGAATCATAAGGAGAAACAGAAGGAGAAGCAGGAGAAGCAGAAGCAGGAGAAGCAGAATCAAAAGAAATAGAAGAAGGATAAGAAGCAGAAGCAGAAAGAGAAGCAGAAATAGAAGGAGAACCAGAAATAGAAGCAGAAGAAGCAGAAGCAGAACCTGAAGCAGAAGGAGAAGCAGGAGAAGCAGAAGAAGCAGAATCTGGAGAAGAAGGAGAACCAGAAGGAGAAGCAGAAGCAGAAAGAGAAGCAAAAGCAGAAGGAGAAGCAGAAAGAGAAGCAGAAGAAACAGAAGAAGCAGAAGCAGTAGCAGAAGAAGCTGAAGATGCGGAAGCAGATAGAGAAGCAGAAGGAATAGCAGAATAACGACAAGGAGAAACAGAAGGAGAAGAAGAATGAGAAGCAGAAGGAGAAGCAGGAAAAACAGAAGAAGCAGAAACAGACGGAGAAGCAGAAGAAGGAGAAGCAGAAGCAGAAGAAGAAGCAGAAGGAAAAGCACAAGCAGAAGGAGATGCAGAAGGAGTAGCAGGAGAAGCAGAAGAAGCAGAAGCAGAAGGAGAAGAAGAAGGAGAAGAAGCAGAATCAGAAGAAGCAGAAGGAGAAGTAGAAAGAGAAGCCAACGAAGAGAAACAGAACGAGAAGCAGGAGAAGCAGAAGAAGCACAGCGGGAGAAGCAGAAGAAGAAGAAACAGAAGAAATAGAAGGAGCAGAGGAAGAAGGAGTAGCAGAAGCAGAAGGAGAAGCAGAAAGAGAAGCAGGAAAAGCAGAAGAAGCAGAAGCAGGAGAAGCAGAAGCAGAAGAAACAGGAGAAGGACAAGAAGCAGAAGCAGAAGCAGAAGGAGAAGCAGAAACAGAAGGAGAAGCAGAAAGAGAAGGAGGGGAAGCAGAAGAAGCAGAAGCAGGAGAACCAGAAGCATAAGAATCCGAAGAAGCAGAAGCAGAACCTGAAGCAGAAGGAGAAGCAGGGGAAGCAGAAGAAGCAGAATATGGAGAAGCAGAATGAGAAGCTGAAAGAGAAGCAGAAGCAGAAAGAGAATCAAAAGGAGAAGGAGAAGCGGAAGAAACAGAAGAAGCAGAAGCAGTAGCAGTTCCAGCAGAATCAGAAGGAGAAGCAGAAGGAAAAGCAGAAGAACGAGAAGGAGAAGGAGAAACAGAAGGAGAAGCAGAAGGAGAAGCAGAAGAAGAAGAAGGAGAAGCAGAAGGAGAAACAGAAGCAGAAGAAGCAGCAGAAGGAGAAGCAGAAGCAGAAGAAGATGCAGAAGGAGAAGCAGGAGAAGCAGAAAAAGCAGAAGCAGAAGGAGAAGGAGAAGTAGGAGAAGGAGAAGGAAGAGCCGCAGAAGCAATAGGAGAAGCAGAAGAAGAAGCAGAAGCAGAATGAGAAGCAGAAAGAGAAGCAGTAGAAGAAGAAGAAGCAGGAAAAGCAGAAGCAGCAGAAAGAGAAGAAGAAGAAGAAGAAGAAGAAGAAGAAGAAGAAGAAGAAGAAGAAGAAGAAGAAGAAGAAGAAGAAGAAGAAGAAGAAGAAGAAGGAGAAGGAGAAGGAGAAGGAGAAGCAGTAGAAGCAGAAGAAGCAGAAGAAGGAGAAGCAGAAGCAGAAGAAAAAGAATAAGCATAAGAAGCAGAATCAGAGGGAGAAGCAGAAGAAGGATAAGCAGAAGCAGAAGAAGCAGCAGAAGGAGAAGCATAAGTAGAAGAAGATGCAGAAGGAGAAGCAGGAGAAGCAGAAGAAAGAGAAAGAGAAGGCGAAAGAGAAGGATTAGGAGTAGGAGAAGCAAAAGGATAAGCAGAAGCAGAAAGAGACGCAGAAGGAGAAGCAGCACGAGAAGTAGGAGAAGCAGGAGAAGCAGAAGCAGGAGAAGCAGAAGAAACAGAAGACGCAGGAGCAGAATGAGAAGCAGAAGGAGAAATTGAAGCAGAAGCAGAAGCAGAAGGAGAAGCAGAAGCAGAAGGAGAAGCAGAAGCAGAAGAAGGAGAAGGAGAAGTAGAAAGAGAAGCACAACGAGAAGCAGGAGAAGAAGAAGCAGGAGAAGCAGAAGCAGAAGAAACATAGGAAGGAGAAGAAGCAGAAGCAGAAGGAGAAGCAGAAACAGAAGGAAAAGCAGAAAGAGAAGCAGGAGAAGCAGAAGAAGCAGCAGCAGGAGAAGCAGAAGCAGAAGAAGCCGAAGAAGCAGAAGCAGAACCTGAAGCAGAATGAGAAGCAGGAGAAGCAGAAGAAGCAGAATCTGGAGAAGCAGAAGGAGAAGCAGAAGCAGAAAGAGAAGCAAAAGCAGTAGGAGAAGCAGAAGGGGAAGCAAAAGAAACAGAAGAAGCAGAGGCAGTAGCAAAAGAAGCAGAAGATGCAGAAGCAGAAGGAGAAGCAGAAGGAAAAGCAGAAGAACGAGAAGGAGAAGGAGTAGGAGAAACAGAAGGAGAAGCAGAATGAGAAGCAGAAGAAGGAGCAGGAGAAGGAAAAGCAGCAGGAGAAGCAGAAAGAGCAGCAGAAGGAGAAGCAGGAGATGCAGAAACTTGAGAAGCAGAAGCAGAAGAAACACAAGAAGGACAAGAAGCAGAAGCAGAAGGAGAAGCAGAACCAGAAAGAGAAGCAGGAAGAGAATGAGGGAAAGCAGAAGAAGCAGAAGCAGGAGAAGCAGAAGCATAAGAATGTGAAGAAGCAGAAGCAGAACTTGAAGCAGAAGGAGAAGCAGGAGAAGCAGAAGAAGCAGAATCTGAAGAAGCAGAATAAGAAGCAGAACGAGAAGCAGAAGCAGAAAGAGAATCAAAAGCAGAAGGAGAAGCAGAAGAAACAGAAGAAGTAGAAGCAGAAGCAGTTGTAGCAGAAGCAGAAGGAAAAGCAGAAGAACAAGAAGGAGAAGGAGAAACAGAAGGAGAAACAGAAGGAGAAGCAGAAAGAGACGCAGGTAAAGCAGACGAAGAAGAAGCAAAAGGAGAATCAGAAGGAGAAGCAGAAGAAGGAGAAGCAGAAGCAGAAGAAGATGCAGAAGGAGAAGCAGGAGAAGCAGAAGAAGCAGAAGCAGGAGGAGAAGCAGGAAAAGCAGAAGAAGCAGAAGCAAAAGGAGAAGCAAAAGAAGGAGAAGGAGAAGCAGAAGCAGAAGCATAAGGAAAAGCACAAGCAGAAGGAGATGCAGAAGGAGAAGCAGGAGAAGCAGAAGAAGCAGAAGCTGAAGGAGAAGCAGATGTAGGAGAAGGACAAAGAGGAGAAGCAGAAGGAGAAGCAGGAGCAGAATGAGAAGCAGAAAGAGAAGCAGGAGAAGGACAAGAAGCAGAAGCAGGAGAAGCCGAAAGAGAAGAAGCAGAAGAAGCAGAAACATTAGCAGAAGGAGAAGCAGAAGCAGAAGGAGAAGCAGCAGAAGAAGTAGAACCAGAAATTCAGACAGGAGAAACAGAAGAAGCAGAAGCAGAAGGAGAAGCAAAAAGAGAAGCACAAGGAGTAGTAAAAGAAGCAGCAGAAGGAGAAGCAGCAGAAGAAGCATAAGCAGAATGAGAAGCAGAAGGAGAAGCAGAAAGAGAAGAAGAAGAAGAAGAAGAAGAAGAAGAAGAAGAAGAAGAAGAAGAAGAAGAAGAAGAAGAAGAAGAAGAAGAAGAAGAAGAAGAAGAAGAAGAAGGAGAAGGAGAAGGAGAAGCAGTAGAAGCAGAAGAAGGAGAAGCAGAAGCAGAAGAAAAAGAATAAGCATAAGAAGCAGAATCAGAGGGAGAAGCAGAAGAAGGAGAAGCAGAAGCAGAAGAAGCAGCAGAAGCAGAAGGAGAAGGAGAAGGCGAAAGAGAAGGATTAGGAGTAGGAGAAGCAAAAGGATAAGCAGAAGCAGAAAGAGACGCAGAAGGAGAAGCAGCACGAGAAGTAGGAGAAACAGGAGAAGCAGAAGCAGGAGAAGCAGAAGAAACAGAAGACTCAGAAGCAGAATGAGAAGCAGAAGGAGAAGTTGAAGCAGAAGCAGAAGCAGAAAGAGAAGCAGAAAGAGAAGCACAACGAGAAGCAGGAGAAGCAGAAGCAGGAGAAGCAGAAGCAAAAGAAACATAGGAAGGAGAAGAAGCAGAAGCAGAAGGAGAAGCAGCAGAAGAAGTAGAACCAGAAATTCAGGCAGGAGAAACAGAAGAAGCAGAAGCAGAAGGAGAAGCAAAAAGAGAAGCAGTAGGAGAAGTAGAAGAAGCAGCAGAAGGAGAAGCAGCAGAAGAAGCAGAAAAACAAGCAGGAGAAGCAGAAGCAGAAAGAGAAGTAGAAGCAGAAGAAGCAGAACCAGAAGAAGAAGCAGTAGAAGCATAAGAAGCAGAAGCAGGAGAAGCAGAAGCAGAAGAAAAAGAAGAAGCATAAGAAGCAGAAATAGAAGCAGAGGGAGAAACAGAAGAAGGAGAAGGAGCAGCAGAAGGTGAAGCAGAAGGAGATGCAGAAGCAGAAAGAGAAGCAGAAACAGAAGGAGAAGTTGGAGAATCAGAAGAAGCAGAAGCAGAAAGAGAAGCAGAAGAGGGAGAAGGAGAAGCTGA
>NW_012294613.1:0-1627 GCF_000151885.1 Dipodomys ordii | reverse complement strand
TGTCCCTCTGTGTACCTGCTATGTCCCTCTTTGTCCCGCTGTGACCTCGCTGTGTCCCCCGCTGTGTCCTGCTGTGTCCCCCTGTGTCTGCCGATGTGTACCTCTGTGTCCTCCACTGTGTCCTGCTGTGTCCCCCGCTGTGTCCCGCCGTGACATGCTGTGTCCCTCGCTGTGTCCCCGCTGTGTCCCCGCTGTGTGCCGCTGTGTCCTGCTTTGTCCCGTTGTGTCCCCGCTGTGTCCAGCTGTGTACCCCCTGTGTCACGCTGTGTCCCATTGTATCCCCACTGTGTCCCGCTGTGTCCCCGCTGTGTCTCTGCTGTGTCCCTGCTGTGGCCCGATGTGTCCCCGCTGTGTCCCACTGTGTCCCGCTGTGTCCCCGCTGTGTCCCCCGCTGTGTCCATCACCGTGTCCCACTGTGTCCCCCGCTGTGTCTCGCTTTGTCCCCCCTGTGTCCTGCTGGGTCCCGTGCTGTGTCTCCGTTGTGTCCCACTGTGTTCCGCTGTGTCCCGTTGTGTCCTCGCTGGGTCTCCCGCAGTGTCCCGCTGTGTCTTCGCTGTGTCCCCCGCTGTGTCCCCCGCTGTGTCCCCCGCTGTGTCCATGCTCTGACCCGCTGTGTCCATTTTGTCCTCCGCTGTGTCCCCAATGTCCCCCGCTTTGTCCCGCTGTGTCCCCGCTGTGTCCCCCGCTGAGTTCCGGCTGTGTACTGCTGTGTCCCCCAGTGTGTCCCTGCTGTGTCCCCCGCTGTGTCCCCCGCTGTGTCCCCCGATTTGTCCCACTGTCTCCCGCTCTGTCTCCGTCTGTGTCCCCGCTTTGTCCTGCTGTGTCCCGCTGTGTCCCCTGTGTCCCCGCTGTGTTCCGCTGTGTCCCTCTGTGTCACCCATTGAGTCCCCCGCTGTGTCCGGATGTGTCCCCATCTGTGTCCCTCTGTGTCCCCCGCTGTGTCCCCGCTGTGTCCCTCTGTGTACCCGCTATGTCCCGCTTTGTCCCGCTGTGACCTCGCTGTGTCCCCCGCTGTGTCCTGCTGTGTCCCCCGCTGTGTCCCGCTGTGTTACGCTGTGTCCCCGTTGTGTCCCGCTGTGTCCCACTGTGTCTCCGCTGTGTCCCGCTGTGTACCCCGCTGTGTCCCGATGTGTCCCCTGCTGTGTCCCACTGTGTCCCGCTGTGTCCCATTGTGTCCTCGCTGTGTCCCAGCTGTGTCCCCGCTGTGTCCCGTTGGGCCAGCTGTGTCCTGCTGTGTCCTGCTGGGTCCCTCTGTGTCCCACTGTGTCCCACTGTGTCCTCGCTGTGTCCCCACAGTGTCCCACTGTGTACCCCTTAAATGTCCAGCTTTGTCCCCACTGTGTCCCGCTGTGTCCCGCTGTGTCCTCGCTGTTTCCCCGCTGTGTCCCACTGTGTCCCCGTTGTCGCCCGCTGTGTTCCCAATGTTCCCCGCTTTGTCCCGCTGTGTCCCCGCTGTGTCCCCCCGCTGAGTTCCCGCTGTGTCCTGCTGTGTCCTGCTGTGTCGCCGCTGTGTCTCCACTGTGTCCTGCTGTGTCCCCCGCTGTGTCCCCGCAGTGTCCCGCTGTGTCCCGCTGTGTCCCCTGTGTCCTCGCTGTGTCCCCACTGTGTCCTGCTGTGTCCCCCGCTG
>NW_012294612.1:0-4053 GCF_000151885.1 Dipodomys ordii | reverse complement strand
GTGGCCTCGCTTTATTGCCCTGTGTCTGCTGGGTCCCCTGCTGTGTCTCCGCTGTGTCACACTGTGATCCGCTGTGTCCCGTTGTGTCCTTGCTGGGTCTCATGCAGTGTCCCGCTGTCTCTTCGCTGTGTCCCCCGCTGTGTACATGCTCTGACCCGCTGTGTCCATTTTGTCCTCCGCTGTGTCCCCAATGTCCCCCGCTTTGTCCCGCTGTGTAACCGCTGTGTCCCCCACTGAGTTCCCGCTGTGTCCTGCTGTGTCCCCAGTGTATCCCCGCTGTGTCCCCCGCTGTGTCCCCCGATTTTTCCCACTGTCTCCCGCTCTGTCCCCATCTGTGTCCCCGCTTTGTCCTGCTGTGTCCCGCTGTGTCCCGCAGTGTCCCCGCTGTGTTCCGCTGTGTCCCTCTGTGTCACCCATTGAGTCCCCCGCTGTGTCCGGATGTGTCCCCATCTGTGTCCCGCTGTGTCCCCCGCTGTGTCCCTGCTGTGTCCCTCTGTGGACCCGCTATGTCCCGCTTTTTCCCACTGTGACCTTGCTGTGTCCCCCGCTGTGTCCTGCTGTGTCCCCCGCTGTGTCCCGCTGTGTCCACCACTGTGTCCTGCTGTGTCCCCGCTGTGTTACGTTGTGTCCCCCACTGTGTCCCTGCTGAGTCACGCTGTGTCCCCGTTGTTTCCTGCTGTGTCCCGCTGTGTCCCCGCTGTGTCCCTGCTGTGGCCCTCTGTGTCCCCGCTGTGTCCCACTGTGTCCCGCTGTGTCCCCGCTGTGTCCCCCGCTGTGTCCATCGCTTCGTCCCGCTGTGTCCTACTGTTTCCCGCTGTGTCGCCCGCAATGTCGGCCGCTGTGTCCCTGCTGTGTCTTGCTGTATCCTCGCTATGTCCCCTGCTGTGTTCCGCTGTGTCCTCCGCTGTGTCCCCCGCTGTGTCCTGCTGTGTCCCCCCCGTGTCCCCGCTTTGTCCCACTGTGTCCCCCGGTGTCTCCCGCTGTGTCCCCTGCTGTGTCCCACTGTGTCCCCCGCTCTGTCCCCCGCTGTGTCCGGCTGTGTCCCCCGCTGTGTCCCGCTGTGTCCCGCTGTGTCCCCCGCTTTGTCCCGCTTTGTTCCCGCTGTGTCCCACTCTGTCCCCGCTGTGTCCCTCTGTGTCCTACTGTGTCCCGCTGTGTCCCCCACTGTGTCCCCCGCTGTGTCCCTGCTGTGTCTCGCTGTATCCTCGCTGTGTCCCGCTGGGTCCCACTGTGTCCTCGCTGTGTTCCCTTCTGTGTCCCGATGTGTCCCCCTCTCTGTCCCCCGCTGTGTCCCGCTGTGTCCCCCTCTGTGTCCCGCTGTGTCCCGCTGTGTCCTGCTGTGTCCCCCACTGTGTCCCCGCTGTGTCCCGCTGTGTCCCAAACTGTGTCCCCCACTGTGTCCCCACTGTGTCCCCGCTCGGTCCCGCTGGGTCCCGCTGGGTCCCCTGCTGTGTGCCCGCTGTGTCCTGCTGTGTCCTCACTTTATTCCCCGCTCTGTCCCGCTGTGTCCTCGCTGAATCTCCTGCTGTGTACCGCTGTGTCCCCCGCTGTGTCCCGCTGTGTCAGGCTGTGTCTCGCTCTGTCCACGCTGTGTCACGCTCTGTCCCGCTGTGTCCCCGCTGTGTCCCACTGTGTCCCCCGCTCTGTCCCCCGCTGTGTCCGGCTGTGTCCCCCGCTGTGTCCCGCTGTGTCCCTCGCTGTTTCCCGCTGTGTCCCGCTGTGTCCCCCGCTGTGTCCCCCGCTGTGTCCCTGCTGTGTCTCGCTGTGTCCTCGCTGTGTCCCCTGCTGTGTACCGCTGTGTCCTCCGTTGTGTCCTCCGCTGTGTCCCGCTGTGTCCCCCGCTGTGTCCCTGCTGTGTCTCGCTGTGTCCTCGCTGTGTCCCCTGCTGTGTAACGCTGTGTCCTCCATTGTGTCCCGCGCTGTGTCCCGCTGTGTCCCCCGCTGTGTCCCTGCTGTTTCCCAGCTGTGTCCCGCTATGTCCCGCTGTGTCCCCCACTGTGTCCTGCTGTGTCCCGCTGTGTCCCGCTGTGTCCCCGCTGTGCCACGCTGTGTCCGCGCTGTGTCCCGCTCTGTCCCCGCTGTGTCCCCCGCTGTGTCCCGGCTGTGTCTCGCTGTGTCCTTGCTGTGTCCCCTGCTGTCTCCCGCTTTTCTCCTCGCTGTGTCCCTCTGTGTCCAGCTGTGTCCCGCTTTGTTCCACTGTGCCCAGCTGTGTCCTCGCTGTGTCTCCCGCAGTGTCCCGATGTGTCCTCGCTGTGTCCCTCTGTGTCCCGCTGTGCACCCTGCTGTGTCCAGCTGTGTCCCCACTGCGTACCCCGATGTGTCCAACTGTGTCCACCGCTGTGTCTTGCTGTGTCTCCTGCTGTGTCCCGCTGTGTCCCGCGGTGTCCCACTGTGTTCCGCTGTGTCCTGTTGTGTCCTCGCTGTGTCTCCCGCAGTGTCCCGCTGTGTCTTTGCTGTGTCCCCCGCTGTGTCCGGCTGTGTGCCCCACTATGTCCCGCTGTGTCCCTGCTGTGTCCCGCTGTGTCCCCGCTGTGTCCTTCTGTGTCCCCGCTGTGTCCCGCTGTGACCCCCGCTGTGTCCCCCGCTGTGTCCCGGCTGTGTCCTCGCTGTGTCCTCGCTGTGTCCCGCTGTGTCCCCCACTGTGTCCCCGGCTGTGTCTCCAGATGTGTCCCGCTGTTTCCCCCACTGTGTCCTGCTGTGTCCCCTGCTGTGTCCTGCTGTGACATGCTGTTTCACCCGCTTTTTCCCCGCTGTGTCCCCTCTGTGTCCCGCTGTGTCCCGCTGTGTCCCCGCTGTGTCCCCGCTGTGTCCCGCTGTGTACCCCGCTGTGTCCCGTTGTGTCCCATTGAATCCCTGCTGTGTCCTGCTGTGTACCGCATTGTCCTCGCTCTGTCCCCGCTGTGTTCCACTGTGTCCCCGTTTTATCCTGCTGTGTCACGCTGTGTTACGCTGTTTTCCCCGTTGTGTCCCACTGTTTCCTCCACTATGTCCCGCTCTGTTTCTCGCTGTGTCCCCCACTGTGTCCCGCTGTGTCCTGCTTTGTCCCACTGTGTCCCGCTGTGTCCTGTTGTGTCCTCGCTGTGTCCCCGCTGTGTCCCGCTGTGTACCCCGCTTTGTCCAGCTGTGTCCCCGCTGTGTCCAGCTGGGCCAGCTGTGTCCCGCTGTGTCCTGCTGTGTCCCGCTGTGTCCTGCTGTGTCCCGCTGTGTCCCACTGTGTCTCGCTGTGTCTTCGCTGTGTCCCCACAGTGTCCCGCTGTGTACCCCGTAGTGTCCAGCTTTGTCCCCGCTGTGTCCCGCTGTGTCGCCAATGTCCCACGCTTTGTCCCGCTGTGTCCCCGTTGGCCCCCGCTGTGTCGCCAATGTCCCCCGCTTTGTCCTGCTGTGTCCCCGCTGTGTCCCCCGCTGAGTTCCCACTGTGTCCTGCTGTGTCCCCCGCTGTGTCCCCGCTGTGTCCCGCTGGGCCAGCTGTGTCCCGCTGTGTCCTGCTGTGTCCCGCTGTGTCCCACTGTGTCTCACTGTGTCCTCGCTGTGTCTCCACAGTGTCCCGCTGTGTACCCCGTAGTGTCCAGCTTTGTCCCCGCTGTGTCCCGCTGTGTACCGCTGTGTCCTCGCTGTTTCCCCGTTGTCCCCCGCTGTGTCCCCCTTGTCCCCTGCTGTGTCCCCAAAGTCCCCCGCTTTGTCCCGCTGTGTCCCCGCTGTGTCCCCCGCTGAGTTCCTGCTGTGTCTAGCTATGTCCCCGGCTGTGTCCCGCTGTGTCCCACTCTGTCCCGCTGTATCCCAGCTGTGTCCCGCTGTGTCCCCGCTGTGTCCCCGCTATGTCCCCCAGTGTGTCCTGCTGTGTCCCCCTGTGTCTGCTGATGTGTCCCACTGTGTCCCCCACTGTGTCCTGCTGTGTCCCCCGCTGTATCCGGCCGTGACATGCCGTGTCCCCCGCTGTGTCCCCGCTGTGTCCCCGCTGTGTCCCACTGTGTCCCGCTGTGTCCTGCTGTGTCCCGTTGTGTCCCCGCTGTGTCTAGCACTGTACACCGCTGTGTCCCGTTGTGTCCCATTGTA
>NW_012294611.1:0-3426 GCF_000151885.1 Dipodomys ordii | reverse complement strand
AAGCAGAAGGAGAAGCTGAAGAAACAGAAGAAGCAGAAGCTGTAGCAGTTGAAGCCGAAGCAGAAGGAAAAGCAGAAGAACGAGAAGGAGAAGGAGAAACAGAAGGAGAAGCAGAAGGAGAATCAGAAGGAGAAGCAGAAGAAGCAGAAGGAGAAGCAGAAGGAGAAACAGAAGTAGAAGAAACAGCAGAAAGAGAAGCAGAAGCAGAAGAAGATGCAGAAGGAGAAGCAGGAGAAGCAGAAGAAGCAGAAGCAGAAGGAGAAGTAGAAGAAGGAGAAGGAGAAGGAAGAGCCGCAGAAGAAATAGGAGAAGCAGAAAGAGAAGCAGAAGCAGAATGAGAAGCAGAAAGAGAAGCAGTAGAAGCAGAAGAAGCAGGAAGAGCAGAAGCAGAAGAAAGAGAAGAAGACGAAGAAGAAGAAGAAGCATAAGGGGAAGCATAAGGAGAAGTATAAGGAGAAGCAGTAGAAGCAGAAGAAGCAGAAGCAGGAGAAGCAGAAGCAGAAGAAAAAGAATAAGCAAAAGAAGCAGAAGCAGTGGGAGAAGCAGAAGAAGAAGGAGAAGGAGCAGCAGAAGGAGAAGCAGAAGCAGAAAGAGAAGCAGAAACAGAAGGAGATCAAGAAGGAGAAGCAGGAGAATCAGAAGAAGCAGAAAGAGAAGGAGAAGAAGGAGAAGCAGAAGTAGAATCAGAAGAAACAGAAGAAGAAGAAGAAGAAGAAACAGAAGCAAAAGAAACAGAAGAAGGAGAAGAGCAGAAGCAGAAGCAGAAGGAGAAGCAGAAGCAGAAGCAGAAGGAGAAGCAGAAAGAGAAGCAGGAGAACCAGAAGAAGCAGGAGAAGCAGAAGCAGAAGAAAGAGGAGAAGCCGAAGAAGCAGAAGCAGAATCTGAAGCAGCAGGAGAAACAGAAGAAGCACAATCTGAAGCAGAAGCAGAAGAAACAGAAATAGTAGAATAAGCAGAAGCAGAAGCACCAGGACAAGCAGAAGAACAAGAAGGAGAAGGCGAAAGAGAAGGATTAGGAGTAGGAGAAGCAAAAGGATAAGCTGAAGCAGAAAGAGACGCAGAAGGAGAAGCAGCACAAGAAGTAGGAGAAGCAGAAGCAAGAGAAGCAGAAGAAACAGAAGACGCAGAAGCAGAATGAGAAGCAGAAGGAGAAATTGAAGCAGAAAGAGAACCAGAAGCAGAAGGAGAAGCAGAACAAGGAGAAGTAGAAGCAGAAAGAGAAGCAGAACGAGAAGCAGGAGAAGCAGAAACAGAAGAAACAGAAGAAGGAGAAGAAGCAGAAGCAGAAGGAGAAGCAGAAACAGAAGGAAAAGCAGAAAGAGAAGCAGGAGAAGCAGAAGAAGCAGCAGCAGGAGAAGCAGAAGAAGCAGCAGCAGGAGAAGCAGAAGCAGAACCTGAAGCAGAAGGAGAAGCAGAAGAAGCAGAATCTGGAGAAGCAGAAGGAGAAGCAGAAGCAGAAAGAGAAGCAAAAGCAGAAGGAGAAGCAGAAGGAGAAGCAGAAGAAACAGAAGATGCAGAGGCAGTAGCAGAAGAAGCAGAAGATGCAGAAGCAGAAGGAGAAGCAGAAGGAAAAGCAGAAGAACGAGAAGGTGAGGGAGAAGGAGAAACAGAAGGAGAAGCAGAAAGAGAAGCAGAAGAAGGAGCAGGAGAAGGAAAAGCAGCAAGAGAAGCAGAAAGAGCAGCAGAAGGAGGAGCAGGAGATGCAGAAACAGTAGAAGCATAAGCAGAACAAACAGTAGAAGGACAAGAAGCAGAAGCAGAAGGAGAAGCAGAAACGAAGGAGAAGCAGAAAGAGAAGGAGGGGAAGCAGAAGAAGCAGAAGCAGGAGAAGCGAAGCATAAGAATCCGAAGAAGCAGAAGGAGAACCTCAGGCAGAAGGAGAAGCAGGAGAAGCAGAAGAAGCAGAATCTGGAGAAGGAGAAGGAGAAGCAGAAGCAGAAAGAGAATCAAAATCAGAAGGAGAAGAAAAAGAAACAGAAGAAGTAGAAGCAGTAGCAGTTGTAGCAGAAGCAGAACGAGAAGCAGAAGGAAAAGCAGAAGAACCAGAAGGAGAAGGAGAAACAGAAGGAGAAGCAGAAGGAGAAGCAGAAAGAGAAGCAGGTAAAGCAGAAGAAGAAGAAGCAGAAGGAGAATAAGAAGGAGAAGCAGAAGAAGGAGAAGGAGAAGCAGAAGCAGAAGAAGATGCAGAAGGAAAAGCAGAAGAAGCAGAAGGAGAAGCAGGAAAAGCAGAAGAAGCAGAAGCAAAAGGAGAAGCAAAAGAAGGAGAAGGAGAAGCAGAGGCAGAAGAAGAAGCATAAGGAGAAGCACAAGCAGAAGGAGATGCAGAAGGAGAAGCAGGAGAAGCAGAAGAAGCAGAAGATGAAGGAGAAGCAGAAGTAGGAGAAGGAGAAGGAGGAGAAGCAGAAGCAGAAGGAGAAGAAGAAGCGGAATGAGAAGCAAAAAGAGAAGCAGGAGAAGCACAAGAAGCAGAAGCAGGAGAAGCCGAAAGAGAAGAAGAAGAAGAAGCAGAATCAGAATCAGAAGTAGAAGCAGAAGCAGAAGGAGAAGCAGCAGAAGAAGTAGAATCAGAAATTCAGACAGGAGAAACAGAAGAAACAGAAGCAGAAGCAGAAGGCGAAGCAAAAAGAGAAGGAGAAGGAGAAGGAGAAGAAGCAGCAGAAGGAGAAGCATCAGAAGAAGCAGAAAAACAAGCAGGAGAAGCAGAAGCACAAAGAGAAGTAGAAGCAGAAGAAGCAGAAGCAGAAGAAGAAGCATTAGAAGCACAAGAAGCAGAAGCAGGAGAAGCAGAAGCAGAAGATAAAGAAGAAGCATAAGAAGCAGAAGCAGAGGGAGAAACAGAAGAAGGAGAAAGAGCAGCAGAAGGTGAAGCAGAAGGAGATGCAGAAGCAGAAAGCGAAGCAGAAACAGAAGGAGAAGAAGAATCAGAAGAAGTAGAAGCAGTAGCAGTTGTAGCAGAAGCAGAAGGAGAAGCCGAAAGAAAAGCAGAAGAACAAGAAGGAGAAGGAGAAACAGAAGGAGAAGCAGAAGGATAAGCAGAAAGAGAAGCAGGTAAAGCAGAAGAAGAAGAAGCAGAAGGAGAATCAGAAGGAGAAGCAGAAGAAGGAGAAGGAGAAGCAGAAGCAGAAGAAGATGCAGAAGGAGAAGCAGGAGAAGCAGAAGCAGAAGGAGAAGCAGGAAAAGCAGAAGAAGCAGAAGCAAAAGGTGAATCAAAAGAAGGAGAAGCAGAAGCAGAAGAAAAAGCATAAGGACAAGCACAAGCAGAAGGAGATGCAGAAGGAGAAGCAGGAGAAGCAGAAGAAGCAGAAGATGAAGGAGCAGCAGAAGTAGGAGAAGGAGAAGGAGCAGAAGCAGAAGCAGAAGGAGAAGCAGAAGCGGAATGAGAAGCAGAAAGAGAAGCAGGAGAAGCACAAGAAGCAGAAGCAGGAA
>NW_012294610.1:0-5681 GCF_000151885.1 Dipodomys ordii | reverse complement strand
CAGCGGGGACACAGCGGGACTGAGCAGGGGACACAGCTGTACACAGTGGGACACAGGGACACAGCGGGGAACACAGCGAGGACACCGCGGGACCCAGTGGGACACAGCGTCTAAACAGCGGGGACACAGCGGGACACAGCGGGGTACACAGCTGGGGACACAACGGGACACAGCCGGGGACACAGCGAGGACACTGCTGGACACTGCGGGAGACACAGCGAGGACACAGCGGGGCACAGTGTGGGACACAGCGAGGACAGAGTGGGACACAGCGGGACACAGCGGGGAACACAGCGCAACACAGAGTGGGACAGATCTAGGGACAAAGCGGGACACAGCGGTGACACAGCTGGACACAGCGGGGTACATATCGGGACACAGCGGGGACATAGCGGAGGACACAGCGAGACACAGCGGGACACAGCGGAGACTAAGCGGAGGACCAGGGTGAGACATAGCGGGACACAGCGGGGGACACAGGGAGGACAAAGTGGGACACATTGGGGACAGAGCGAGACTCAGCGGGTCACACAGTGGGGGACAAATCGGGACACAACAGGACACAACGGGACACAGCCGGGACACTTTGGAGACACAGCGGGACACAGGGGGGACACAGCAGGACACAGCGGGACACAGCGGGGGACACAGGGGTACACAGCTGGGGACAGAGCTGGGGACACAGCGGGACACAGCGGGGACACCGCTGGACAGAGCAGGGTACACAGATGGACACACGGGGGACACAGCGGGACACAGCGGGGGACAGAGGGAGGACACAGCGGGACAGAGCGGGTGATACAGCGAGGACACAGCAGGACACAGCGAGACACAGCGGGACACAGCGGAAACACAGCAGGGGACACAGTGGGCCACAGCGGGGGACACAGTGGGACATAGCGGGGGACACAGCAGGGGACACAGTGGGACACAGTGGGGTACACAGAGAGGACACAGCGGTATCCAGCGGGACACAGCGTCGATACAGCAGGGACACAGCGGGAAACAGCGGGGTACACAGCTGGGGACCCAGCGGGACACAGCGGGGGACATAGTGGGACAGAGCAGGGGATACAGCAGGGGACACAGAGGGACACAGCGGGACAGAGTTGGGGACAGAGGGGGGACACAGTGAGACATAGGGGTGGGACACAGCGAGGACACAGCGGGGGACACAGCGGTGACACAGTGGGACACAGTGGGGTACACAGAGAGGACACAACGGGATCCAGCGGGACACAGCGTCAATACAGCAGGGACACAGCGGGAAACAGCGGGGTACACAGCTGGGGACACAACGGGACACAGTGTGGGACAGAGCCCGACACAGCGGGACACAGCGAGGACACATTGGGACACAGCGGGGACACAGCGGCACTCAGCAGGGTTACAGCGGGACACAGCGGGACACAGCAGGACACAGCGGGACACAGTGGGACACAAAGGGGACACAGCAGGGGACACAGCGGGACACAGCGGGGACAAAGCGGGAGACAGCGGGGAACACAGCAAAGACACAGCGGGTCACAGCAGGCACACAGCGGGACACAGCGGGGCACACAGTGACGACACAGCGGGACACAGCGGGAGACATAGCAGGGGACACATCGGGACACAGCGGGACACAGCGTTGGACACAGCGGGACACAGCGGGACACAGTGGGGTACACAGTGGGACAGAGCAGGGGACATAGCAGAGGACACAGAGGGACACAGGGGGACACAGCGTGGGACACATGGGGGACACAGCGGGACACAGCATGGACACAGCGAGGACACATTGGGACACATGGGGACACAGCGGGACTCAGTTGGGGACAAAGCAGTACACAGCGGGGCACAGCAGGAAACAGTGGGGACACAGCGGGACACAGCGGGGACACAGAGGGGTACACAGCGGGACACAGCGGGGGACAAAGCAGGACACTACCGGGGACACAGCGAGGACACTGCGGGACACTGCGGGAGAGACATCGTGGACACAGCGGGACACTGCGGAAAACAGCGGGACACAGCAGGGACACAGCAGGGGACAAAGCAGGACACAGCAGGGGACACGGGGGGACAAAGCGGGACACAGCGGGGGACACAGCGATGACAAAGCGGGACACAGCGGCGACACAGCGGGACTCAGCAGGGTCACAGCGGGACACAGCGGGACACAGCGGGGGACACAGGGTGTACAAAGTGGGACAGAGCGGGATACACAGCGAGGACACAGCGGAACACAGCGGGGACACAGCGGGACTCAGCGGGGGACACAGCGTGGGACACAGTGGGACAGAGCAGGGGATACAGCAAGGGACACAGAGGGACACAGCGGGACAGAGTTGGGGACAGAGGGGGGACACAGTGGGACACTGATGGGGACACAGCGAGGACACAGCGGGGGACACAGCGGTGACACAGTGGGACACAGCGAGGACACAGCAGGACACAACAGGACACAGCGTGGGACAAAGCGGGAGACTGCGGGGACACAGCTGGACACAGCGGGGTACACATCGGGACACAGCGGGGACATAGCAGGGGACACAGGGGGACACAGCGGGACACAGCGAGGACTAAGGGGAGCACCAGGGTGAGACATAGCTGGACACAGCGGGGGACACAGCGAGGACAAAGCAGGACATAGTGGGGACAGAGCGAGACTCAGCGGGGGACACAGCGGGGGACAAAGTGGGACACAACGGGACACAGCGGGACACAGCGAGGACACTTTGGAGACACAGCGGGAAACAGCGGGCGACACAGCAGGACACAGTGGGACACAGCGGGGACACAGCGGTACACAGCTGAGGACAGAGCTGGGGACACAGCGGGGACACACCTGGACTGAGCAGGGTACACAGATGGACACACGGGGGACACAGCAGGACACAGCGGGGGACAGAGTGAGGACACAGGGGGACAGAGCGGGTGATATAGCGAGGACACAGCGGGACACATCGCGACACAGCGGGACACAGTGGAAACACAGCAGGGGACACAGTGGGCCACAGCAGGGGACACAGTGGAACACAGCGGGGGACACAGCGGGGGACACAGTGGGACACTGCGGGGTACACAGAGAGGACACAACGGGATCCAGCGGGACACAGCATCAATACAGCTGGGACACAGCGGGAAACAGCAGGGTACACAGCTGGGGACACAACGGGACACAGTGGGGGACATCGCGGGACACAGCGGGACACAGTGGGACACAGCGGGACAAAGCAGGACACTGCGGAACACAGCGGGACACAGCAGGGACACAGCAGGGGACACAGCAGGGGACAAAGCGGGGGACACAGCAGGACAAAACGGGGAACATAGCGGGGTACAGAGTGGGACACAGCAGGACACAGCGGGGGACACAGTGGGGACACAGCGGGACACAGCGGGGGACACAGCGAGGACATATTGGGATAGAGCGGGGACACAGCGGGACTGAGCAGGGGACACAGCAGTACACAGTGGGACACAGCGGGACACAACGGGGAACACAGAGAGGACACCGCGGGACGTAGCGGGACACAGCGTCGAAACAGCGGGGACACAGCGGGACACAGCGGGGTACACAGCTGGGGACACAACGGGACACAGCCGGGGACACAGCGAGGACACTGCGGGACACTGCGGGAGATACAGCGAGGACACAGCGGGGCACAGTGTGGGACACAGCGAGGACACAGCGGGACACAGCGGGGAACTCAGCGCGACACAGAGGGGGACAGATCTAGGGACACAGCGGGATACAGCGGTGACACAGCTGGACACAGCGGGGTACATATCGGGACACAGGGGGACACAGCGGGGGACAGAGTGAGACACAGCGGGACAGAGCGAGGACGGGGACACAATGGGACTCAGCAGGGTCACAGCGGGACACAGCGGGACACAGCGGGACACAGAGGGGACACAGCAGGGGACACAGCGGGACACAGCGGGGGACACAGCAGGACACAGCGGGGGACACAGGGGTTCAAAGAGGGACACAGCAGGGGACACAGCGAGGACACAGCGGGACACAGCGGGAACACAGCGGGACTCAGCGGGGGACACAGTGGGACAGAGCAGGGGATACAGCAGGGGACACAGAGGGACACAGCGGGAAACAGCAGGGGACAGAGTGGGGACACAGTGGGATACAGCGGGGGACACAGCGAGGACACAGCGGGGGACACAGCGGGACACAGCGGGGGAAACAGCCGGGGACACAGCAGGACACAACGGGGAACACAGCGAGGACACAGAGGGACCCAGCGGGACACAGTGTCAATACAATGGGGACACAGCGTTACACAGCGTGGTACACAGCTGGGGACACAAAGGAACACAGTGGGGGACACAGCGGGACACAGCGGGACACAGTGGGGACAAAGCGTGAGAGAGAGCGGGGAACAGAGCGGGGGACAGAGCGGGAGACAGAGGCAGACACAGCGAAGACCCAGCAGGACACAGCGGGGGACACAGCGGGACACAGCGGGACACAGCGGGTGACACAGCGGGACACAGCAGGACACAGCGGGGACACAGTGGGACAGAGCAGGGGACACAGCAGAGGACACAGAGGGACACAGCGGGACAGAGCGGGGGACACAGGGGGGACACAGCGGGACACAGCGGGGGACACAGCGAGGACACATTGGGACACATCGGGGACACAGCAGGACTCAGCGGGGGACACAGCAGTACACAGCGGGACACAGCGGGACACAGCGGGGCACAGCAGGGACACAGTGGGGGACAGAGTGAGACACAGCAGGAAACAGGGGGGGACACAGCGGGACACAGCGGGGGACACAGATGGGTACACAGCGGGACACAGCGGGGGACAAAGCAGGACACTACCTGGGACACAGCGAGGACATTGCGGGACACTGCGGGAGACACAGCGAGGACACAGCAGGACACTGCTGAACACAGCAGGACACAGCAGGGACACAGCAGGGGACAAAGTGGGACACAGCAGGGGACACAGCGGGACACAGCCGTACACAGCGGGGGACACAGGGGGACACAGCATGACACAGCGCGGGACAGAGCGAGGACACATTGCGATACAGCGGGGACACAGCGGTACTCAGCAGGGGACACAGCAGTACACAGCGGGACACAGCGGGACACAGCGGGGCACAGCAGGGACACAGCGGTGACACAGTGGGGCACAGCGTGGGACACAGCGAGGACTCAGCAGGACAAAGCAGGACACAGTGTGGGACAAAGCGGGACACAGCGGGGGACACAGCGAAGACAAAGCGGGACACAGTGGGGACAGAGCGAGACTCAGCGGGTCACACAGCGGGGGACAAATCGGGACACAATGGGACACAACGGGACACAGCGGGGAAACTTTGGAGACACAGCGGGACACAGCGTGGGACACAGCAGGACACAGCGGGACACAGCGGGACACAGCTGGGACACAGCAGGGGACAGAGCGGGACACTGCGGGGGACACATTGGACACAGCAGGGGACACGGGGGGACAAAGCGGGACACAGCAGGAGACACAGCGACGACAAAGCGGGACACAGCGTGGACGGTGACACAACGGGACTCAGCAGGGTCACAGCGGGACACCGCGGGACACAGCGGGACACAGCGGGACACAGCGGGACACAGCGGGGGACACAGCAGGTACACAGCTGGGGACACAACGGGACACAGCCGGGGACACAGCGAGAACACTGCGG
>NW_012294609.1:0-5682 GCF_000151885.1 Dipodomys ordii | reverse complement strand
GGTGGAGGAGGAGGAGGAGGAGGAGAAGGAGAAGCATAAGGAGAAGAAGTAGAAGCAGAAGAATCAGAAGCAGAAGCAGTAGAAAAAGAATAAGCATAAGAAGAAGAAGCAGAGGGAGAAGCAGAAGAAGGAGAAGGACCAGCAGAAAGAGAATTAGAAGGAGAATCAGAAGGAGAAGCAGAAGAAGGAGTAGGAGAAGCAGAAGAAGCAGCAGAAGGAGAAGCAGAAGCAGAAAAAGATGCAGAATGAGAATCAGGAGAAGCAGAAGAAGCAGAAGCAGAAGGAGAAGAATAAGTAGGAGAAGGAGAAGGATAAGGAAGTGCAACAGAAGCAATAGGAGAAGCAGAAGGAGAAGCAGAAGCAGAATGAGAAGCAGAACGAGAAACAGTAGAAGCAGAAGAAGCAGGAAAAGCAGAAGCAGAAGAAAGAGAAGAAGAAGAAGAAGAAGAAAAAGAAGAAGAAGAAGAGGAAGAAGAAGAAGAAGCAGCAGCATAAGGAGAAGCATAAGGAGAAGCATAAGCAGAAGCATAATGAGAAGCAGAAGCAGGAGAAGCAGAAGCAGAAGAAAAAGAATAAGCAAAAGAAGCAGAAGCAGTGGGAGAAGCAGAAGAAGGAGAAGGAGAAGGAGCAGCAGAAGGAGAAGGAGAAGCAGAAAGAGAAGCCGAAACAGAAGGAGAACAAGAAGGAGAAGCAGGAGAATCAGAAGAACAGAAGTAGAAGCAGAAAGAGGAGAAGAAGGAGAAGCAGAAGTAGAATCAGAAGAAACAGAAGAAGAAGAAGAAGAAGAAGAAACAGAAGCAAAAGAAACAGAAGAAGGAGAAGAGCAGAAGCAGAAGCAGAAGGAGAAGCAGAAGAAGAAGGAGAAGCAGAAAGAGATGCAGGAGAAGCAGAAGAAGCAGGAGAAGCAGAAGCAGAAGAAACAGGAGAAGCCGAAGAAGCAGAAGCAGAATCAGAAGCAGAAGGAGAAACAGAAGAAGCACAATCTGAAGCAGAAACAGAAGAAACAGAAATAGTAGAATAAGCAGAAGCAGAAGCACCAGGAGAAGCAGAAGAAGAAGAAGAAGAAGAAGAAGAAGAAGAAGAAGAAGAAGAAGGAGAAGGCGAAAGAGAAGGATTAGGAGTAGGAGAAGCAAAAGGATAAGCAGAAGCAGAAAGAGACGCAGTAGGAGAAGCAGCACGAGAAGTAGGAGAAGCAGGAGAAGCAGAAGCAGGAGAAGCAGAAGAAAAAGAAGACGCAGAAGCAGAATGAGCAGCAGAAGGAGAAATTGAAGCAGAAGCAGAAGGAGAAGCAGAAGCAGAAGGAAAAGCAGAAGAAGGAGAAGGAGAAACAGAAAGAGAAAGCGAACGAGAAGCAGGAGAAGCAGAAGCAGGAGAAGCTGAAGAAGCAGAAGCAGAACCTGAAGCAGAAGGAGAAGCAGGAGAAGCAGAAGAAGCAGAATCTGGAGAAGCAGAAGGAGAAGCAGGAGAAGCAGAAGAAGCAGAATCTGGAGAAGCAGAAGGAGAAGTAGAAGCAGAAAGAGAAGCAAAAGCAGAAGGAGAAGCAGAATGAGAAGCAGAAGAAACAGAAGAAGCAGAGGCAGTAGCAGAAGAAGCAGAAGATGCAGAAGCAGAAGGAAAAGCAGATGAACGAGAAGGAGAAGGAGAAGGAGAAACAGAAGGCGAAGCAGAAAGAAAAGCAGAAGAAGGAGCAGGAGAAAGAAAAGCAGCAGGAGAAGCAGAAAGAGAAGCAGAAGGAGAAGCAGGAGATGCAGAAACAGGAGAAGCAGAAACAAAAGAAACAGGAGAAGGACAAGACGCAGAAGCAGATGGATAAGCAGAAACAGAAGGAGAAGCAGAAAGAGAAGTAGGGGAAGCAGAAGAAGCAGAAGCAGGAGAAGCAGAAGCATAAGAATCCGAAGAAGCAGAAGCAGAACCTGAAGCAGAAGGAGAAGCAGAAGAAGCAGAATCTGGAGAAGCAGAATGAGAAGCAGAAGGAGAAGCAGAAGCAGAAAGAGAATCAAAAGCAGAAGGAGAAGCAGAAGAAACAGAAGAAGTAGAAGCAGTAGCAGTTGTAACAGAAACAGAAGGAGAAGCCAAAGGAAAAGCAGAAGAACAAGGAGGAGAAGGAGAAACAGAAGGAGAAGCTGAAGGAGAAACAGAATGAGAAGCAGGTAAAGCATCAGAAGAAGCAGCAGAAGGAGAATCAGAAGGAGAAGCAGAAGAAGGAGAAGGAGAAGCAGAAGCAGAAGAAGATGCAGAAGGAGAAGCAGGAGAAGCCGAAAAAGCAGAAGCAGAAGGAGAAGCAAGAAAAGCAGAAGAAGAAGAAGCAAAAGGAGAAGCAAAAGAAGGAGAAGGAGAAGCAGAAGCAGAAGAAGAAGCATAAGGACAAGCACAAGCAGAAGGAGATGCAGAAGGAGAAGCAGAAGAAGCAGAAGATGAAGGAGAAGCAGAAGTAGGAGAAGGAGAAGGAGGAGAAGCAGAAGCAGAAGGAGAAGCCGAAGCGGAATGAAAAGCAAAAAGAGAAGCAGGAGAAGCACAAGAAGCAGAAGCAGGAGAAGCCGAAAGAGAAGAAGCAGAAGAAGCAGAAACAGAAGCAGAAGTAGAAGCAGAAGCAGAAGGAGAAGCAGCAGAAGAAGTAGAACCAGAAATTCAGGCAGGAGAAACAGAAGAAGCAGAAGCAGAAAGAGAAGCAAAAAGAGAAGCAGAAGGAGAAGTAGAAGAAGCAGCAGAAGGAGAAGCAGCAGAAGAAGCAGAAAAACAAGCAGGAGAAGCAGAAGCAGAAAGAGAAGTAGAAGCAGAAGAAGCAGAAGAAGAAGAAGCAGAAGAAGAAGCAGTAGAAGCATAAGAAGCAGAAGCAGGAGAAGCAGAAGCAGAAGAACAAGAAGAAGCATAAGAAGCAGAAGCAGAAGCAGAGGGAGAAACAGAAGAAGGAGAAGGAGCAGCAGAAGGTGAAGCAGAAGGAGATGGAGGAGCAGAAAGAGAAGTAGAAACAGAAGGAGAAGAAGAAGGATTAGTTGGAGAATCAGAAGAAGCAGAAGCAGAAAGAGAAGCAGAAGAAGGAGAAGGAGAAGCAGAAGCAGAGGAAAGGAAGGAGAAGCAGAAGAAGCAGAAGCGGGAGAAGCAGAAGAAGAAGAAGAAACAGAAGAAGGAGAAGGAGAAGCAGAAGCAGAAGGAGAAGCAGAAAGAGAAGGAGAAGAAGCAGTAGCAGGAGAAGCAGAAGCAGAAGAAACAGAAGAAGCTGAAGAAGCAGAAGCAGGACCTGAAGCAGAAGATACAGAACAAGCAGAAGAAGCAGTAGCAGAAGCAGAACGAGAAGCAGAAGAAGAAGAAGGAGAAGGAGAAAGAGAAGGATTAGGAGTAGGAAGAGCAGAAGGAGAATCAGAAGCAGAACGAGAAGCAGAAGGAGCAGCAGAAGGAGAAGCAGAAGGAGAAGCAGAAGGAGAAGCAGAAGAAGGAGAAGCAGAAGCAGAAGAAGCAGCAGAAGGAGAAGCAGAAGCAGAAGAAGATGCAGAAGGAGAAGCAGGAGAAGAAGAAGAAGCAAAAGCAGAAGGAGAAGCAGAAGTAGGAGAAGGAGAAGGAGAAGGAAGGGCAGCAGAAGCAATAGAAGAAGCAGAAGGAGAAGCAGAAGCAGAATGAGAAGCAGAAAGAGAAGCAGTAGAAGCAGAAGAAGCAGGAAAGGAAGAAGCAGAAGAAAGAGAAGAAGAAGAAGAAGAAGAAGAAGAAGAAGAAGAAGAAGAAGAAGAAGAAGAAGAAGAAGAAGGAGAAGAAGGAGAAGCAGAACCAGGAGTAGCAGAAGCAGAAGAAAAGGAATAAGCAAAAGAAGCAGAAGCAGAAGCAGTGGGAGAAGCATAAGAAGGAGAAGGAGAAGGAGCAGCAGAAGGAGAAGCAGAAAGAGAAGCAGAAACAGAAGGAGAACAAGAAGGAGAAGCAGGAGAATCAGAAGAAGCAGAAGTAGAAGCAGAAAGAAGAGAAGAAGGAGAAGCAGAAGTAGAATCAGAAGAAACAGAAGAAGAAGCAGAAGAAACAGAAGCAAAAGAAACAGAAGAAGGAGAAGAGCAGAAGCAGAAGGAGAAGCAGAAAGAGAAGCAGGAGAAGCAGAAGAAGCAGGAGAAGCAGAAGCAGAAGAAACAGGAGAAGCCAAAGAAGCAGAAGCAGAATGTGAAGCAGAAGGAGAAACAGAAAAAGCACAATCTGAAGCAGAAGCAGAAGAAACAGAAATAGTAGAATAAGCAGAAGCAGAAGCAGCAGGAGAAGCAGAAGAAGAAGACGGAGAAGGCGACAGAGAAGGATTAGGAGTAGGAGAAGCAAAAGGATAAGCAGAAGCAGAAAGAGACGCAGAAGGAGAAGCAGCACGAGAAGTAGAAGAAGCAGGAGAAGCAGAAGCAGGAGAAGCAGAAGAAACAGAAGAGGGAGAAGCAGAATGAGAAGCAGAAGCAGAATGAGAAGCAGAAGGAGAAATTGAAGCAGAAGCAGAAGGAGAAGCAGAAGAAGGAGAAGGAGAAGCAGAAAGAAAAGCAGAAAGAGAAGCAGGACGAGAAGCAGGAGAAGCAGGAGCAGGAGAAGCAGAAGCAGAAGAAACAGAAGAAGGAGAAGAAGCAGAAGCAGAAGGAGAAGCAGAAACAGAAGGAGAAGCAGAAAGAGAAGGAGGGGAAGCAGAAGAAGCAAAAGCAGGAGAAGCAGAAGCGTAAGAATCCGAAGAATCAGAAGCAGAACCTGAAGCAGAAGGAGAAGCAGGAGAAGCAGAAGAAGCAGAATCTGGAGAAGCAGAAGGAGAAGCAGAAGCAGAAAGAGAAGCAAAAGCAGAAGGAGAAGCAGAAGAAACAGAAAAACAGAAGCAGTAGCAGAAGAAGCTGAAGATGTAGAAGCAGAAAAAGAAGCACAAGAAATAGCAGAAGAACGAGAAGGAGAAGGAGAAACAGAAGGAGAAGCAGAAGGAGAAACAGAAGCAGAAGAAGCAGCACAAGGAGAAGCAGAAGCAGAAGAAGATTCATAAGGAGAAGCAGGAGAAGCAGAAGAAGCAGAAGCAGGAGAAGCAAAAGCATAAGAATCCGAAGAAACAGAAGCAGAACCTGAAGGAGAAGGAGAAGCAGAAGAAAGAGAAGAAGTAGAAGCAGTAGCAGTTGTAGCAGAAGCAGAATGAGAAGCAGAAGGAAAAGCAGAAGAACAAGAAGGAGAAGGAGAAACAGAAGAAGAAGCAGAAGGAGAATCAGAAGGAGAAGCAGAAGAAGGAGAAGGAGAAGCAGAAGAAGATGCAGAAGGAGAAGCAGAAGCAGAAGGAGAAGAAGGAAAAGCAGGAGAAGCAGAATCAAAAGGAGAAGCAAAAGAAGGAGAAGGAGAAGCAGAGGCAGAAGAAGAAGCATAAGGACAAGCAGAAGCGGAAGGAGAAGCAGGAGAAACAGAAGAAGCAGAAGCTGAAGGAGAAGCAGAAGTAGGAGAAGGAGAAGGAGGAGAAGCAGAAGCAGAAGGAGAAGCAGAAGCGGAATGAGAAGCAGAAAGAGAAGCAGGAGAAGCACAAGAAGGAGAAGCAGGAGAAGCCGAAAGAGAAGAAGCAGAAGAAACAGAAACAGAAGCAGAAGTAGAAGTAGAAGCAAAAGGAGAAGCAGCAGAAGAAGTAGAACCAGAAATTCAGGCAGGAGAAACAGAAGAAGCAGAAGCAGAAGCAGAAGGAGAAGCAAAAAGAGAAGCAGAAGAAGAAGTAGATGA
>NW_012294608.1:0-5683 GCF_000151885.1 Dipodomys ordii | reverse complement strand
AGAAGGAGAAGCAGGAGAAGCAGAAGAAGCAGAATCTGGAGAAGCAGAATGAGAAGCAGAAGGAGAAGCAGAAGCAGAAAGAGAATCAAAAGCAGAAGGAGAAGCAGAAGAAACAGAAGAAATAGAAGCAGTAGCAGTTGTAGCAGAAGCAGTAGGAAAAGCAGAAGAACAAGAAGGAGAAGTAGAAACAGGAGAAGCAGAAGGAGAAGCAGAAAGAGAAGCAGGTAAAGCAGAAGAAGAAGAAGCAGAAGGAGAATCAGAAGGAGAAGCAGAAGAAGGAGAAGGAGAAGCAGAAGCAGAAGAAGATGCAGAAGGAGAAGCAGATGAAGCAGAAGCAGAAGGAGAAGCAGGAAAAGCAGAAGAAGCAGAAGCAAAAGGTGAAGCAAAAGAAGGAGAAGGAGAAGCAGAGGCAGAAGAAGAAGCATAAGGACAAGCACAAGCAGAAGGAGATGCAGAAGGAGAAGCAGAAGAAGCAGAAGATGAAGGAGAAGCAGAAGTAGGAGAAGGAGAAGGAGGAGAAGCAGAAGCAGAAGGAGAAGCAGAAGCAGAATGAGAAGCAGAAAGAGAAGCAGGATGAGGACAAGAAGCAGAAGCAGGAGAAGCCGAAAGAGAAGAAGCAGAAACAGAAGCAGAAGGAGAAGCAGAAGCAGAAGGAGAAGCAGCAGAAGAAGTAGAACCAGAAATTCAGGCACGAGAAACAGAAGAAGCAGAAGCAGAAGGAGAAGCAAAAAGAGAAGCAGAAGGAGAAGTAGAAAAAGCAACAGAAGAAGCAGAAAAACAAGCAGAAGAAGCAGAAACAGAAAGAGAAGTAGAAGCAGAAGAAGCAGAAGAAGAAGCAGTAGAAGCATAAGAAGCAGAAGCAGGAGAAGAAGAACCAGAAGAAAAAGAAGAAGCATAAGAAGCAGAAGCAGAGGGAGAAACAGAAGAAGGAGAAGGAGCAGCAGAAAGTGAAGCAGAAGGAGATGAAGAAGCAGAAAGAGAAGCAAAAATAGAAGGAGAAGAAGAAGGAGAAGTTGGAGAATCAGAAGAAGCAGAAGCAGAAAGAGAAGCAGAAGAAGGAGAAGGAGAAGCAGAAGGAGAAGGACAAGCAGGAGAAGCAGAAGAAACAGAAGCAGGAGGAGCAGAAGAAGAAGAAGAAGAAACAGAAGAAGGAGAAGGAGCAGAAGGAGAAGCAGAAGCAGAAGGAGAAGCAGATAGAGATGCAGAAGAAGGAGAAGAAGCAGTAGCAGGTGAAGTGCAGAGAACAGAGAAGCCCAAGAACAGAAGAAGCCGAAGAATCAGAAGGAGAACTTGAAGCAGAAGGAGAAGCAGAAGCAGCAGAAGCTGGAAAAGTAGAAGCAGAAGAAACCGAACAAGCAGAAGAAGCAGAAGCAGAACGAGAAGCAGAAGAAGAAGGAGAAAGAGAAGGATTAGGAGTAGGAGGAGCAGAAGCAGAATAAGAAGCAGAAAGAGAAGCAGAAGAAGAAGCAGAAGGAGAAACAGAAGAAGCAGAAGCAGGAGAAGCAGAAGCAGAAGCAGAATGAGAAGCACAAAAAGGAGAAATTGAAGGAGAAGGAGAAGGAGACGGAGAAGCAGAAGGAGAAGGTGGAGAAGCAGAAGAAGAAGAAGCAGGAGAAGCAGAAACAGAAGAAGCAGAAGGAGAAGAGCAGAAGCAGAAGGAGAAGCAGAAGAAGCAGAAGCTGAAGGAGAAGAAGAAGAAACAGAAAAAGCAGAAGAAGCAGAAGAAGAAGCAGCAGGAGAAGCAGAAGAAGAAGAAGGAGAAGGAGAAAGAGAAGGATTAGGAGTAGGAGAAACAGAAGGATAAGCAGAAGCAGAAAGAGAAGGAGAATGAGAAGGAGAAGCAGGAGAAGCAGAAGCAGGAGAAGCAGAAGAAACAGAAGACGCAGAAGCAGAATGAGAAGCAGAAGGAGAAATTGAAGAAGAAGCAGAAGCAGAAGCAGAAGGAGAAGCAGAAGAAGGAGAAGGAGAAGCAAAAAGAGAAGCACAACGAGAAGCAGGAGAAGCAGAAGCAGGAGATGCAGAAGCAGAAGAAACATAGGAAGGAGAAGATGCAGAAGCAGAAGGAGAAGCAGAAACAGAAGGAAAAGCAGAAAGAGAAGCAGGAGAAGCAGAAGCAGCAGCAGCAGGAGAAGCAGAAGCAGAAGAAGTCGAAGAAGCAGAAGCAGAACCTGAAGCAGAAGGAGAAGCAGGAGAAGCAGAAGAAGCAGAATCTGGAGAAGCAGAAGGAGAAGCAGAAGCAGAAAGAGAAGCAAAAGCAGAAGGAGAAGCAGAAGAAACAGAAGAAGCAGAGGCAGAAGCAGAAGAAGCAGAAGATGCAGAAGCAGAAGGAGAAGCAGAAGAACGAGAAGGAGAAGGAGTAGGAGAAACAGAAGGAGAAGCAGAAAGAGAAGCAGAAGAAGGAGCAGGAGAAGGAAAAGCAGCAGGAGAAGCAGAAGGAGAAGCAGAAGCAGAAGCAGAAGTAGAAGCAGAAGAAGGAGAAGCAGAAGGAGAAGCATAAAGAGAAACAGAAGGAGAAGCAGGAGAAGCAGAAGCAGGAGAAGCAGAATCAAAAGAAATAGAAGAAGGATAAGAAGCAGAAGCAGAAAGAGAAGCAGAAACAGAAGGAGAAGCAGAAATAGAAGCAGAAGAAGCTGAAGAAGCAAAAGCAGAACATGAAGCAGAAGGCGAAGCAGGAGAAGCAGAAGAAGCAGAATCTGGAGAAGAAGGAGAACCAGAAGGAGAAGCAGAAGCAGAAAGAGAAGCAAAAGCAGAAGGAGAAGCAGAAAGAGAAGCAGAAGAAACAGAAGAAGCAGAAGCAGAAGCAGTAGCAGAAGAACCTGAAGATGCAGAAGCAGATAGAGAAGCAGAAGTAATAGCAGAATAACGACAAGGAGAAACAGAAGGAGAAGAAGAATGAGAAGCAGAAGGAGAAGCAGGAAAAACAGAAGAAGCAGAAACAGACGGAGAAGCAGAAGAAGGAGAAGCAGAAGCAGAAGAAGAAGCAGAAGGAAAAGCACAAGCAGAAGGAGATGCAGAAGGAGTAGCAGGAGAAGCAGAAGAAGCAGAAGCAGAAGGAGAAGAAGAAGGGGAAGAAGCAGAATCAGAAGAAGCAGAAGGAGAAGTAGAACGAGAAGCCGAAGAAGAGAAGCAGAACGAGAAGCAGAAGAAGCAGAGCGGGAGAAGCAGAAGAAGAAGAAACAGAAGAAATAGAAGGAGCAGAAGCAGAAGGAGGAGCAGAAGCAGAAGGAGAAGCAGAAAGAGAAGCAGGAAAAGCAGAAGAAGCAGAAGCAGGAGAAGCAGAAGCAGAAGAAACAGGAGAAGGAGAAGAAGCAGAAGCAGAAGCAGAAGGAGAAGCAGAAAAAGAAGCACAAGAAGCAGAAGACGCAGGAAAAGCAGAAGCAGCAGAAAGAGAGGAAGAAGAATAAGAATAATAATAATAATAATAATAATAATAATAATAATAATAAGAAGAAGAAGAAGAAGAAGAAGAAGAAGAAGAAGAAGAAGAAGAAGAAGAAGAAGGAGGAGGAGGAGGAGAAGAAGAAGAAGAAGAAGAAGAAGAAGAAGAAGAAGAAGAAGAAGAAGAAGAAGAAGAAGAAGAAGAAGAAGAAGAAGAAGAAGAAGAAGAAGAAGAATAAGAAGAAGAAGAACAACAACAACAAGAAGAACAAGAAGAAGAAGAAGAAGAAGAAGAAGAAGAAGAAGAAGAAGAAGAAGAATTAGGAGAAGGAGAAGAAGAAGAAGCAGTAGAAGCAGAAGAAGCAGAAGCAGGAGAAGAAGAAGCAGAAGAAAAAGAATAAGCATAAGAAGCAGAATCAGAGGGAGAAGCAGAAGAAGGAGAAGCAGAAGCAGAAGAAGCAGCAGAAGGAGAAGCAGAAGCAGAAGAAGATGCAGAAGGAGAAGCAGGAGAAGCATAAGACGGAGAAAGAGAAGGCGAAAGAGAAGGATTAGGAGTAGGAGAAGCAAAAGGATAAGCAGAAGCAGAAAGAGACACAGAAGGAGAAGCAGCACGAGAAGTAGGAGAAGCAGGAGAAGCAGAAGCAGGAGAATGAGAAGAAACAGAAGCGCAGAAGCAGAATGAGAAGCAGAAGGAGACATTGAAGCAGAAATAGAAGGAGAAGCAGAAGCAGAAGGAGAAGCAGAAGAAGGAGAAGGAGAAGCAGAAAGAGAAGCAAAAAGAGAAGCAGCACGAGAAGTAGGAGAAGTAGGAGAAGCAGAAGCAGGAGATGCAGAATAAACAGAAGACGCAGAAGCAGAATGAGAAGCAGAAGGAGAAATTGAAGCAGAAGCAGAAGGAGAAGCAGAAGCAGAAGGAGAAGCAGAAGAAGGAGAAGGAGAAGCAGAAAGAGAAGCAGCACGAGAAGTAGGAGAAGCAGGAGAAGCAGAAGCAGGAGAAGCAGAAGAAACAGAAGACGCAGAAGCAGAATGAGAAGAGAAGGAGAAATTGAAGCAGAAGCAGAAGCCGAAGGAGAAGCAGAAGCAGAAGGAGAAGCAGAAGAAGGAGAAGGAGAAGCAGAAAGAGAAGCACAACGAGAAGCAGGAGAAGCAGAAGCAGGAGCAGAAGAAACATAGGAAGGAGAAGAAGCAGAAGGAGAAGCAGAAACAGAAGGAAAAGCAGAAAGAGAAGCAGGAGAAGCAGAACAGAACATGCAGCAGCAGGAGAAGCAGAAGCAGAAGAAGCAGAAGAAGCAGAAGCAGAAGCAGAAGGAGAAGCAGGAGAAGCAGAAGAGGAAGAAGAAGCAGAATCTGGAGAAGCAGAAGGAGAAGCAAAAGCAGAAAGAGAAGCAAAAGCAGAAGGAGAAGCAGAAGGGGAAGCAGAACAAACAGAAGAAGCAGAGGCTGTAGCAGAAGAAGCAGAAGATGCAGAAGCAGAAGGAGAAGCAGAAGGAAAAGCAGAAGAACGAGAAGGTGAGGCAGAAGGAGAAACAGAAGGAGAAGCAGAAAGAGAAGCAGAAGAAGGAGCAGGAGAAGGAAAAGCAGCAGGAGAAGCAGAAAGAGCAGCAGAAGGAGAAGCAGGAGATGCAGAAACTTGAGAAGCCGAAGCAGAAGAAACACAAGAAGGACAAGAAACAGAAGCAGAAGGAGAAGCAGAAACAGAAGGAGTAGCAGGAAGAGAAGGAGGGAAAGCAGAAGAAGCAGAAGCAGGAGAAGCAGAAGCATAAGAATGTGAAGAAGCAGAAGGAGAAACTGAAGCAGAAGGAGAAGCAGGAGAAGCAGAAGAAGCAGAATCTGAAGAAGCAGAATAAGAAGCAGAACGAGAAGCAGAAGCAGAAAGAGAATCAAAAGCTGAAGGAGAAGCAGAAGAAACAGAAGAAGTAGAAGCAGAAGCAGTTGTAGCAGAAGCAGAAGGAAAAGCAGAACAAGAAGGAGAAGGAGAAACAGAAGGAGAAACAGAAGGAGAAGCAGAAAGAGACGCAGGTAAAGCAGACGAAGAAGAAGCAAAAGGAGAATCAGAAGGAGAAGCAGAAGAAGCAGAAGCAGGAGGAGAAGCAGGAAAAGCAGAAGAAGCAGAAGCAGGAGGAGAAACAGGAAAAGCAGAAGAAGCACAAGCAAAAGGAGAAGCAAAAGAAGGAGAAGGAGATGCAGAAGCATAAGGACAAACACAAGCAGAAGGAGATGCAGAAGGAGAAGCAGGAGAAGCAGAAGAATCAGAAGATGAAGGAGAAGCAGAAGTAGGAGAAGGAGAAGGAGGAGAAGCAGAATG
>NW_012294607.1:0-5685 GCF_000151885.1 Dipodomys ordii | reverse complement strand
AGAAGAAGAAGAAGAAGAAGAAGAAGAAGAAGAAGAAGAAGAAGAAGAAGAAGAAGAAGAAGAAGAAGAAGAAGAAGAAGAAGAAGGAGAAGGAGAAGGAGAAGCATAAGGAGAAGAAGTAGAAGCAGAAGAAGCAGAAGCAGGAGAAGCAGAAGCAAAAGAAAAAGAATAAGCATAAGAAGCAGAATCAGAGGGAGACGCGGAAGAAGGAGAAGGAAAAGAAGAAGGAGAATCAGAAGGAAAAGCAGAAGAAGGAGAAGCAGAAGAAGGAGAAGCAGAAGCAGAAGAAGAAGCAGAAGAAGAAGCAGAATCAGAAGAAGATGCAGAAGGAGAAGCAGGAGAAGCAGAAGAAGCAGAAGCAGAAGGAGAAGCAGAAGTAGGAGAAGGAGAAGGAGAAGGAAGGGCAGCAGAAGCAATAGGAGAAGCAGAACGAGAAGCAGAAGCAGAATGAGAAGCAGAAAGAGAAGCAGTAGAAGCAGAAGAAGCAGGAAAAGCAGAAGCAGAAGAAAGAGAAGAAGAAGAAGAAGAAGAAGAAGAAGAAGAAGAAGAAGAAGAAGAAGAAGAAGAAGAAGAAGAAGAAGAAGAAGAAGAAGAACAAGAACAAGAACAAGAACAAGAAGAACAAGAAGAACAAGAAGAAGAAGAAGAACAAGAAGAAGAAGAACCATAAGGAGAAGAATAAGGAGAAGAATTATGGAGAAGCAGTAGAAGCAGAAGATAGCAGAAGCATGAGAAGCAGAAGCAGAACAAAAAGAATAAGCAAAAGAAGCTGAAGCAGAAGCAGTGGGAGAAGCAGAAGAAGGAGATGGAGAAGGAGCAGCAGATAGGAGTAGCAGAAGCAGAAAGAGAAGCAGAAACAGAAGCAGATCAAGAAGGAGAAGCAGGAAAATCAGAAGAAGCAGAAGTAGAAGCAGAAAGAGGAGAAGAAGGAGAAGCAGAAGTAGAATCAGAAGAAACAGAAAAAGAAGAAGAAGAAACAGAAGCAAAAGAAACAGAAGAAGGAGAAGAGCAGAAGCAGAAGCAGAAGGAGAAGCAGAAGCAGAAGGTGAAGCAGAAAGAGAAGCAGGAGAAGCAGAAGAAGCAGGAGAAGCAGAAGCAGAAGAAACAGGAGAAGCCGAAGAAGCAGAAGCAGAATCTGAAGCAGAGGGAGAAACAGAAGAAGCACAATCTGAAGCAGAAGCAGAAGAAACAGTAATAGTAGAATAAGCAGAAGCAGAAGCAGCAAGAGAAGCAGAAGAAGAAGTCGGAGAAGGCGAGAGAGAAAGATTAGGAGTAGGAGAAGCAAAAGGATAAGCAGAAGCAGAAAGAGACGCAGAAGGAAAAGCAGCACGAGAAGTAGGAGAAGCAGGAGAAGCAGAAGCAGGAGAAGCAGAAGAAACAGAAGACGCAGAAGCAGAATGAGAAGCAGAAGGAGAAATTGAAGCAAAAGCAGAAGGAGAAGCAGAAGCAGAAGGAGAAGCAGAAGAAGGAGAAGGAGAAGCAGAAAGAGAAGCAGAAAGAGAAGCAGAAAGAGAAGCAGAACGAGAAGCAGGAGAATCAGAAGCAGGAGAAGCAGAAGCAGAAGAAACAGAAGAAGGAAAAGAAGCAGAAGCAGAAGGAGAAGCAGAAACAGAAGGAAAAGCAAAAAGAGAAGCAGGAGAAGCAGAAGCAGAAGAAGCCGAAGAAGCAGAAGCAGAACCTGAAGCAGAAGGAGAAGCAGGAGGAGCAGAAGAAGCAGAATCTGGAGAAGCAGAAGCAGAAAGAGAAGCAAAACCAGAAGGAGAAGCAGAAGAAACAGAAGAAGCAGAGGCAGTAGCAGAAGAAGCAGAAGATGCAGAAGCAGGAGGAGAAGCAGAAGGAAAAGCAGAATAACGAGAAGGAGAAGGAGAAGGAGAAACAGAAGGAGAAGCAGAAAGAGAAGCAGAAGGAGGAGCAGGGGAAGGAAAAGCAGCAGGAGAAGCAGAAAGAGCAGCAGAGGGAGAAGCAGGAGAAGCAGAAACAGTAGAAGCAGAAGCAGAAGAAACAGGAGAAGGACAAGAAGCAGAAGGAGAAGCAGAAACAGAAGGAGAAGCAGAAAGAGAAGGAGGGGAAGCAGAAGAAGCAGAAGCAGGAGAAGCAGAAGCATAAGAATCCGAAGAAGCAGAAGCAGAACCTGAAGCAGAAGGAGAAGCAGAAGAAACAGAAGAAGTATAAGCAGTAGCAGTTGTAGCAGAAGCAGAACGAGAAGCAGAAGGAAAAGCAGAAGAACAAGAAGGAGAAGCAGAAAGAGAAGCAGGTAAAGCAGAAGAAGAAGAAGCAGAAGGAGAATCAGAAGGAGAAGCAGAAGAAGGAGAAGGAGAAACAGAAGCAGAAGAAGATGCAGAAGGAGAAGCAGAAGAAGCAGAAGCAGAAGGAGAAGCAGGAGAAGCAGAAGAAGCAGAATCTGGAGAAGCAGAAGGAGAAGCAGAAGCAGAAAGAGAAGCAAAAGCAGAAGGAGAAGCAGAAGAAACAGAAGAAGCAGAGGCAGTAGCAGAAGAAGCAGAAGATTCAGAAGCAGAAGGAGAAGCAGAAGGAAAAGCAGAAGAACTAGAAGGAGAAGGAGAAGGAGAAACAGGAGTAGAAGCAGAAAGAGAAGCAGAAGAAGGAGCAGTAGAAGGAAAAGCAGCAGGAGAAACAGAAAGAGCAGCAGAAGGAGAAGCAGGAAATGCAGAAACAGGAGAAGAACAAGCAGAAGAAACAGGAGAAGGACAAGAAGCAGAAGCAGAAGGAGAAGCAGAAAGAGAAGGAGGGGAAGCAGAAGCAGAAGCAGGAGAAGCAGAAGCATAAGTATCCGAAGAAGCAGAAGCAGAACCTGAAGAAGAAGGAGAAGCAGGAGAAGCAGAAGAATCAGTATCTAGAGAAGCAGAATGAGAAGCAGAAGGAGAAGCAGAACCAGAAAGAGAATCAAAAGCAGAAGGAGAAGCAGAAGAAAAAGAAGAAGTAGAAGCAGTAGCAGTTGTAGCAGAAGCAGAAAGAAAAGCAGAAGTAAAAGAAGGAGAAGGAGAAACAGAAGGAGAAGCAGAAGGAGAAGCAGAAAGAGAAGCAGGTAAAGCAGAAGAAGAAGAAGCAGAAGGAGAATCAGAAGGAGAAGCAGAAGAAGGAGAAGGAGAAGCAGAAGCAGAAGAAGATGCAGAAGGAGAAGCAGAAGAAGCAGAAGCAGAAGGAGAAGCAGGAAAAGCAGAAGAAGCAGAAGCAAAAGGAGAAGCAAAAGAAGGAGAAGGAGAAGCAGAGGCAGAAGAAGAAGCATAAGGCCAAGCACAAGCAGAAGGAGATGCAGAAGGAGAAGCAGGAGAAGCAGAAGAAGCAGAAGCTGAAGGAGAAACAGAAGTAGGAGAAGGAGAAGGAGGAGAAGCAGAAGCAGAAGGAGAAGCAGAAGCAGAATGAGAAGCAGAAAGAGAAACAGGAGGAGGACAAGAAGCAGAAGCAGGAGAAGCCGAAAGAGAAGAAGCAGAAACAGAAGCAGAAGGAGAAGCAGAAGCAGAAGGAGAAGCAGCAGAAGAAGTAAAACCAGAAATTCAGGCAGCAGAAACAGAAGAAGCAGAAGCAGAAGGAGAAGCCAAAAGAGAAGCAGAAGGGGAAGTAGAAAAAACAGCAAAAACAGCAGAAGAAGCAGAAAAACAAGCAGGAGAAGCAGAAGCAGGAAGAGAAGAAGAAGCAGAAGAAGCAGAAGAAGAAGAAGAAGAAGCAGTAGAAGCATAAGAAGCAGAAGCAGGAGAAGCAGAACCAGAAGAAAAAGAAGAAGCATAAGAAGCAGAAGCAGAGGGAGAAACAGAAGAAGGAAAAGGAGCAGCAGAAGGTGAAGCAGAAGGAGATGCAGAAGCAGAAAGAGAAGCAGAAATAGAAGGAGAAGAAGAAGGAGAAGTTGGAGAATCAGAAGAAGCAGAAGCAGAAAGAGAAGCAGAAGAAGGAGAAGGAGAAGCAGAAGGAGAAGGACAAGCAGGAGAAGCAGAAGAAGCAGAAGCGGGAGAAGCAGAAGAAGAAGAAGGAACAGAAGAAGGAGAAGGAGCAGAAGGAGAAGCAAAAGCAGAAGGAGAAGCAGAAAGAGAAGCAGAAGAAGCAGAAGAAGCAGTAGCAGGAGAAGCAGAAGCAGAACAAACAGAAGAAGCCGAAGAATCAGGAGGAGAACCTGAAGCAGAAGGAGAAGCAGAAGCTGGAAAAGCAGAAGCAGAAGAAATCGAACAAGCAGAAGAAGCAGAAGCAGAACGAGAAGCAGAAGAAGAGGGAGAAAAAGAAGGATTAGGAGTAGGAGGAGCAGAAGCAGAATAAGAAGCAGAAAGAGAAGCAGAAGGAGAAGCAGAAGGAGAAACAGAAGCAGGAGAAGTAGAAGCAGAAGCAGAAAGAAAAGCACAAGAAGGAGGAATTGAAGGAGAAGGAGAATGAGACGGAGAAGCTGAAGGAGAAATAGGAGAAGCAGAAGAAGAAGAAGCAGGCGAAGCAGAAACAGAAAAAACAGAAAAAGCAGAAGAAGCAGAAGAAGAAGCAGCAGGAGAAGCAGAAGAAGAAGAAGGAGAAGGAGAAAGAGAAGGATTAGGAGTAGGAGAAACAGAAGGATAAGCAGAAGCAGAAAGAGAAGGAGAAGGAGAAGCAGGAGAAGCAGAAGAAGCAGAAGCAGGAGAAGCAGAAGCAGAATGAAAAGCAGAAGAAGGAGAAATTGAAACAGAAGAAGATGCAGAAGGAGAAGCAGAAGCAGAAGTAGAAGCAGAAGAAGGAGAAGCAGAAGGAGAAGCATAAGGAGAAACAGAAGGAGAAGCAGGAGAAGCAGAAGCAGGAGAAGCAGAATCAAAAGAAATAGAAGAAGGATAAGAAGCAGAAGCAGAAAGAGAAGCAGAAACAGAAGGAGAAGCAGAAATAGAAGCAGAAGAAGCAGAAGCAGAACCTGAAGCAGAAGGAGAAGCAGGAGAAGCAGAAGAAGCAGAATATGGAGAAGCAGAATGAGAAGCTGAAAGAGAAGCAGAAGCAGAAAGAGAATCAAAAGGAGAAGGAGAAACGGAAGAAACAGAAGAAGCAGAAGCAGTAGCAGTTCCAGCAGAAGCAGAAGGAGAAGCAAAAGTAAAAGCAGAAGAACGAGAAGGAGAAGGAGAAACAGAAGGAGAAGCAGAAGGAGAAGCAGAAGAAGAAGAAGGAGAAGCAGAAGGAGAAGCAGAAGCAGAAGAAGATGCAGAAGGAGAAGCAGGAAAAGCAGAAAAAGCAGAAAAAGAAGGAGAAGGAGAAGTAGGAGAAGGAGAAGGAAGAGCCGCAGAAGCAATAGGAGAAGCAGAAGAAGAAGCAGAAGCAGAATGAGAAGCAGAAAGAGAAGCAGTAGAAGAAGAAGAAGCAGGAAAAGCAGAAGCAGCAGAAAGAGAAGAAGAAGAAGAAGAAGAAGAAGAAGAAGAAGAAGAAGAAGAAGAAGAAGAAGAAGAAGAAGAAGAAGAAGAAGAAGAAGAAGAAGAAGAAGAAGAAGAGGAAGAAGAAGAAGAAGAAGAAGAAGAAGAAGAAGAAGAAGTAGAAGATGATTAGATTAAGAAGATGGAGAAGGAGAAGGGAGAAGCAGTAGTAGCTGATGAAGCAGTAGAGGAGAGTCAGAAGCAGAAGAATAAGATTATTCTTAAGAATCAGAATCTGAGGGAGAAGCATAAGAAGGATAACTAGAACCAGAATAAGTATCCTAAGGAGAAGCGTAATCGTATTAATATGCTAAAGGGAGGAGCC
>NW_012294606.1:0-5686 GCF_000151885.1 Dipodomys ordii | reverse complement strand
AGAAGATGCAGAAGGAGAAGCAGAAGCAGAAGCAGAAGTAGAAGCAGAAGAAGGAGAAGCAGAAGGAGAAGCATAAAGAGAAACAGAAGGAGAAGCAGGAGAAGCAGAAGCAGGAGAAGCAGAAGGAGAAGCAGAATCAAAAGAAATAGAAGAAGGATAAGAAGCAGAAGCAGAAAGAGAAGCAGAAACAGAAGGAGAACCAGAAGAAGCTGAAGAAGCAGAAGCAGAACCTGAAGCAGAAGGAGAAGCAGGAGAAGCAGAAGAAGCAGAATCTGGAGAAGAAGGAGAACCAGAAGGAGAAGCAGAAGCAGAAAGGGAAGCAAAAGCAGAAGGAGAAGCAGAAAGAGAAGCAGAAGAAACAGAAGAAGCAGAAGCAGAAGCAGTAGCAGAAGAAGCTGAAGATGCAGAAGCAGATAGAGAAGCAGAAGTAATAGCAGAATAACGACAAGGAGAAACAGAAGGAGAAGAAGAATGAGAAGCAGAAGGAGAAGCAGGAAAAACAGAAGAAGCAGAAACAGACGGAGAAGCAGAAGAAGGAGAAGCAGAAGGAGAATCAGAAGGAGAAGCAGAAGAAGGAGAAGGAGAAGCAGAAGCAGAAGATGCAGAAGGAAAAGCAGAAGAAGCAGAAGCAGAAGGAGAAGCAGGAAAAGCAGAAGAAGAAGAAGCAAAAGGAGAAGCAAAAGAAGGAGAAGGAGAAGCAGAGGCAGAAGAAGAAGCATAAGGACAAGCACAAGCAGAAGGAGATGCAGAAGGAGAAGCAGGAGAAGCAGAAGAAGCAGAAGATGAAGGAGAAGCAGAAGTAGGAGAAGGAGCAGGAGGAGAAGCAGAAGCAGAAGGAGAAGCAGAAGCGGAATGAGAATCAGAAAGAGAAGCAGGAGAAACACAAGAAGCAGAAGCAGGATAAGCCGAAAGAGAAGAAGCAGAAGAAGCAGAATCAGAACCAGAAGTAGAAGCAGAAGCAGAAGGAGAAGCAGCAGAAGAAGTAAACCAGAAATTCAGGCAGGAGAAACAGAAGAAGCAGAAGCAGAAGCAAAAGGCGAAGCAAAAAGAGAAGCAGAAGGAAAAGTAGAAGAAGCAGCAGAAGGAGAAGCAGCAGAAGAAGCAGAAAATCAAGCAGGAGAAGCAGAAGCACAAAGAGAAGTAGAAGCAGAAGAAGCAGAAGCAGAAGAAGAAGCAGTAGAAGCATAAGAAGCAGAAGCAGGAGAAGCAGAAGCAGAAGATAAAGAAGAAGCATAAGAAGCAGAAGCAGAGGGAGAAACAGAAGAAGGAGAAAGAGCAGCAAAAGGTGAAGCAGAAGGAGATGCAGAAGCAGAAAGAGAAGCAGAAACAGAAGGAGAAGAAGAAGGAGAAGTTGGAGAATCAGAAGAAGCAGAAGCAGAAGCAGAAAGAGAATGAGAAGAAGGAGAAGGAGAAGCAGAAGGAGAAGGACAAGCAGGAGAAGCAGAAGAAGCAGAAGCGGGAGAAGCAGAAGAAGAAGAAGAAGAAGAAGAAGAAGAAGAAGAAGAAGAAGAAGAAGAAGAAGAAGAAGAAGAAGAAGAAGAAGAAGAAGAAGAAGAAGAAGAAGAAGAAGAAGAAAGAGAAGAAAGAGAAGAAGCAGAAGGAGAAGGAAAAGCAGAAGGAGAAGCAGAAAGAGAAGCAGAAGAAGCAGTAGCAGGAGAAGCAGAAGCAGAAGAAACAGAAGAAGCTGAAGAAGCAGAAGGAGAACCTGAAGAAGAAGGAGAAGCAGAAGCAGCAGAAGGTGGAAAAGCAGAAGCAGAAGAAACAGAACAAGCAGAAGAAGCAGAAGCAGAACGAGAAGAAGAAGAAGAAGAAGGAGAAAGAGAAGGATTAGGAGTAGGAGGAGCAGAAGGAGAATCAGAAGCAGAAAGAGAAACAGAAGGAGAAGCAGAAAGAGAAACAGAAGAAGCAGAAGCAGGAGAAGCAGAAGCAGAATGAGAAGCACAAGAAGGAGAAATTGAAGGAGAAGGAGAATGAGACGGAGAAGCAGAAGGAGAAGTAGGAGAAACAGAGAAAGAAGAAGCAGGAGAAGCAGAAGCAGAAGAAACAGAAGAAGGAGAAGAGCAGAAGCAGAAGCAGACGGAGAAGCAGAAGCAAAAGGAGAAGCAGAAGAAGCAGAAGCTGAAGCAGAAGAAGAAGTAACAGAAAAAGCAGAAGAAGCAGAAGAAGAAGCAGCAGGAGAAGCAGAAGAAGATGGAGGAGAAGGAGACAGAAAAGGATTAGGAGTAGGAGAAACAGAAGGATAAGCAGAAGCAGAAAGAGAAGGAGAATGAGAAGGAGAAGCAGGAGAAGCAGAAGAAGCAGAAGCAGGAGAAGCAGAAGCAGAATGAAAAGCAGAAGGAGAAATTGAAACAGAAGAAGATGCAGAAGGAGAAGCAGAAGCAGTAGTAGAAGCAGAAGAAGGAGAAGCAGAAGGAGAAGCATAAAGAGAAACAGAAGGAGAAGCAGGAGAAGCAGAAGCAGGAGAAGCAGAATCAAAAGAAATAGAAGAAGGAGAAGAAGCAGAAGCAGTAAGAGAAGCAGAAACAGAAGGAGAAGCAGAAACAGAAGCAGAAGAAGCCGAAGAAGCAAAAGCAGAACCTAAAGCAGAAGGAGAAGCAGGAGAAGCAGAAGAAGCAGAATCTGGAGAAGAAGAAGGAGAACCACAAGGAGAAGCAGAAACAGAAAGAGAAGCAAAATCAGAAGGAGAAGCAGAAGGAGAAGCAGAAGAAACAGAAGAAGCAGAAGCAGTAGCAGAAGAAGCTGAAGATGCAGAAGCAGAAAGAGAAGCAGAAGGAATAGCAGAAGAACGAGAAGGAGAAATAGAAGGAGAAGCAGAAGGAGACGCAGGAAAAGCAGAAGAAACAGAAGCAGACGGAGAAGCAGAAGAAGGAGAAGGAGAAGCCGGAGCAGAAGAAGAAGCAGAAGGAAAAGCACAAGCAGAAGGAGATGCAGAAGGAGAAGCAGGAAATGCAGAAGACGCAGAAGCAGAAGGAGAAGAAGAAGGAGAAGAATCAGAATCAGAAGAAGCAGAAGCAGAAATAGAAAGAGAAGCCGACGAAGAGAAGCAGAACGAGAAGCAGGAGAAGCAGAAGAAGCACAAGCGGGAGAAGCAGAAGAAGAAGAAACAGAAGAAGGAGAAGGAGCAGAAGCAGAAGGAGAAGCAGAAAGAGAAGCAGGAAAAGCAGAAGAAGCAGAAGCAGGAGAAGCAGAAGGAGAAGAAACAGGAGAAGGACAAGAAGCAGAAAGAGAAGCAGTAGAAGCAGAAGAAGCAGGAAAGCAGAAACAGAAGAGAAGAAGAAGAAGACCAAGAAGAAGAAGAAGAAGAAGCATAAGGAGAAGCATAAGGAGAAGCATAAGGAGAAGTATAAGGAGAAGCAATAGAAGCAGAAGTAGCAGAAGCAGGAGAAGCTGAAGCAGAAGAAAAAGAATAAGCAAAAGAAGCAGAAGCAGAAGCAGTGAGAGAAGCAAAAGAAGGAGAAGGAGAAGGAGCAGCAGAAGGAGAAGCAGAAGCAGAAAGAGAAGCATAAACAGAAGGAGAACAAGAAGGAGAAGCAGGAGAATCAGAAGAAGCAGAAAGAGAAGGAGAAGTAGAAGAAGCAGAAATAGAATCAGAAGAAACAGAAGAAGAAGAAGCAGAAGAAACAGAAGCAAAAGAAACAGAAGAAGCAGAAGAGCAGAAGCAGAAGCAGAAGGAGAAGCAGAAGCAGAAGGACAAGGAGAAAGAGAAGCAGGAGAAGCAGAAGAAGCAGGAGAAGCAGAAGCAGAAGAAACAGGAGAAGACGAAAAAGCAGAAGCAGAATCTGAAGCAGAAGGAGAAACAGAAGAAGCACAATCTGAAGCAGAAGCAGAAAAAACAGAAATAGTAGAATAAGCAGAAGCAGAAACAGCAGGAGAAGCAGAAGAAGAAGAAGGAGAAGGCGAAAGAGAAGGATTAGGAGTAGGAGAAGCAAAAGGATAAGCAGAAGCCGAAAGAGACGCAGAAGGAGAAGCAGCACGAGAAGTAGGAGAAGCAGGAGGAGAAGCAAGAGAAACAGAAGAAACAGAAGACGCAGAAGCAGAATGAGAAGCAGAAGGAGAAATTGAAGGAGAAGGAGAAGCAGAAGCAGAAGGAGAAGCAGAAGAAGGAGAAGGAGAAGGAGAAGCAGAAAGAGAAGCAGAAAGAGCAGCACAACGAGAAGCACAACGAGAAGCAGGAGAAGCAGAAGCAGGAGAAGCAGAAGCAGAAGAAACATAAGAAGGAGAAGAAGCAGAAGGAGAAGCAGAAACAGAAGGAGAAGCAGAAAGAGAAGCAGGAGAAGCAGAAGAAGCAGCAGCAGGAGAAGCAGAAGCAGAAGAAGCCGAAGAAGCAGAAGCAGAACCTGAAGCATAAGGAGAAAAAGGAGAAGCAGAAGAAGTAGAATCTGGAGTAGCAGAAGGAGAAGCAGAAGCAGAAAGAGAAGCAAAAGCAGAAGGAGAAGCAGAAGGTGAAGCAGAAGAAACAGAAGAAGCAGAGGCAGTAGCAGAAGAAGCAGAAGCAGAAGGAGAAGCAGAAGGAAAAGCAGAAGAACGAGAAGGAGAAGGAGAAACAGAAGGAGAAGCAGAAAGAGAAGCAGAAGAAGGAGCAGGAGAAGGAAAAGCAGCAGGAGAAGCAGAAAGAGCAGCAGAAGGAGAAGCACGAGATGCAGAAACTGGAGAAGCAGAAGCAGAAGAAACAGGAGAAGGACAAGAAGCAGAAGCAAAAGGAGAAGCAGAAACAGAAGGAGAAGCAGAATGAGAAGGAGGGAAAGCAGAAGAAGCAGAAGCAGGAGAAGCAGAAGCATAAGAAAGCGAAGAAGCAGAAGCAGAACCTGAAGCAGAAGGAGAAGCAGGAGAAGCAGAAGATGCAGAAGCATAAGGAGAATCAGAAGGAGAAGCAGAAGAAGGAGAAGGAGAAACAGAAGCAGAAGAAGATGCAGAAGGAGAAGCAGGAGAAGCAGAAGAAGCAGAAGGAGAAGCAGGAAAAGCAGAAGAAGCAGAAGCAAAAGGAGAAGCAAATGAAGGAGAAGGAGAAGCAGAAGTAGAAGAAGAAGCATAAGGACAAGCACAAGCAGAAGGAGATGCAGAAGGAGAAGCAGGAGAAGCAGAAGAAGCAGAAGCTGAAGGAGAAGCAGAAGTAGGAGAAGGAGAAGGAGGAGAAGCAGAAGCAGAAGGAGAAGTAGAAGCAGAATGAGAAGCAGAAAGAGAAGCAGGAGAAGGACAAGAAGCAGAAGCAGGAGAAACCGAAAGAGAAGAAGCAGAAACAGAAGCAGAAGGAGAAGCAGAAGCAGAAGGAGAAGCAGCAGAAGAAGTAGAACCAGAAATTCAGGCAGGAGAAACAGAAGAAGCAGAAGCAGAAGCAAAAAGAGAAGCAGAAGGAGAAGTAGAACAAGCAGCAGAAGAAGCAGAAAAACAAGCAGGAGAAGCAGAAGCAGAAAGAGAAGTAGAAGCAGAAGAAGAAGAAGAAGAAGAAGAAGAAGCAGTAGAAGCATAAGAAGCAGAAGCAGGAGAAGCAGAACCAGAAGAAAAAGAAGAAGCAGAAGCAGAGGGAGAAACAGAAGGAGAAGGAGCAGCAGAAGGTGAAGCAGAAGGAGATGCAGAAGCAGAAAGAGAAGCAGAAATAGAAGGAGAAGAAGAAGGAGAAGTGGGAGAATCAGAAGAAGCAGAAGCTAGAAAGAGAAGCTGAAGGAGAAGGAGAAGCTGAAGGAGAAGG
>NW_012294605.1:0-2311 GCF_000151885.1 Dipodomys ordii | reverse complement strand
TGTCCACAGAATAGTAACACAAGAGTAACGCTGTATCCCCGAAGTATCGAAAAAGGTCCCGCTGGGTCCCGCTGGTCCTAGCAGTGTTCCCTGCTGTGTCCCGCTGTGTCCTAAAGGGCCCCCCGCTGTTTCCCGATAGGTCCACCGCTGAGTCCCTCAGTATCCCGATGTGTCCCCTGCTCTGTACCCTGCTTTGTCCCGCAATGTCCGACGAAGTGTACCGAATGTCCCCCGCTGTGTCCCGCTGTGTCTTCGCAGTGTCCCGCTCAGTCTCCCCCTTTTCCCTGCTGTGTCCCGCTCTGTCCCGTGGTGTCCCGCTTTGTCCCCCGCTGTGTCCCCCGCTGAGTCCCAGCTGTGTCCACGCTGTGTCCCGCTGTGTACTGCTGTGTCCCCCGCTGAGTACCGCTGTGTCCCCGCTGTGTCCCCGCTGTGTTCCAATGTGTCCCCGGCTGTGTCCCGCTGTGTCTACTGCTGTGTTCCTGCTCTGTCCCGCTGTGTCACGCTGTGTCCCCCTGTGTCCTCACTGTGTCCCACGCTGTGTTCCGCTGAGTCCTTGCTGTGTGCTCCGATGTGCCCCGTTGTGTCCCCAACTGTGTACCCCGCTGTGGCCCACTCTGTCCCCGCTGTATCGACCCTGTGTCCTGTTGGGTTCTGCTGTGTCCTCGCTGTGTCCACCGCTGTGTCCCGCTGTGTCCCCCGCTGTGTCCCGCTTTGTCCCCTGCTGTGTCCCGCTGGGTCCCACTGTGTCCCGCTCTGTCCCTGCTGTGTCCCGCTGTGTCCTGCTGTGTCCTCGCTGTGTCCCCCGCTGTCTCCCGCTCTGTCCCCCGCTGTGTCTCACGATTTATCCTCGCTGTGTCCCACTGTGTCCCGCTCTGTCCCGCTGTGCCCCCACTGTGTCCCCTTGTGTCCACAGATTTGTACCTCACTGTGTAACGCTGTATCCCCGCTGTATCGACGCTGGGTCCCGCTGGGTCCCGCTGTGTCCTCACTGTGTTCCCTGCTGTGTCCCGCTGTGTCCCCCGGTGTGTCCCACACTGTTTTCCTGTCTGTGTCCACCACTGTGTCCCGCTCTGTCCTCTCTGGGCCCCCCGCTGTTTCTCGCTGGTTCCCCCTCTCTGTCCCTCTGTATCCCGATGTGTCCCCTGCTCTGTACCCTGCTTTGTCCCGCTGTGTACGCCGCTGTGTCCCGCTGTGTCCCCCGCTGTGTCCCGCTGTGTCTTCGCTGTGTCCCGCTCTGTATTCCCCTTGTCCCCGCTGTGTCCCGCTCTGTCCCGTGGTGTCCCGCTTTGTCCCCCGCTGTGTCCCCCGCTGAGTCCCCGCTGTGTCACCGCTGTGTCCCGCTGTGTACTGCTGTGTCCCCCACTGAGTACCGCTGTGTCCCCGCTGTGTCCCCTCTGTGTCCCAATGTGTCCCCGGCTGTGTCCCGCTGTGTCTACTGCTGTGTTCCTGCTCTGTCCCGCTGTGTCCCACTATGTCCCCCTGTGTCCTCACTGTGTCCCACGCTGTGTTCCGCTGAGTCCTTGCTGTGTCCTCCGATGTGCCCCGTTGTGTCCCCAACTGTGTACCCCGCTGTGGCCCATTGTGTCTCTGCTGTATCGACCCTGTGTCCCGCTGAGTTCTGCTGTGTCCTCGCTGTGTCCACCGCTGTGTCCCCCGCTGTGTCCCGCTTTGTCCCCTGCTGTGTACCGCTGGGTCCCACTGTGTCCCGCTCTGTCCCTGCTGTGTCCCGCTGTGTCCTGCTGTGTCCTTGCTGTGTCCCCCGCTGTCTCCCGCTCTGTCCCCCGCTGTGTCTCACGATTTATCCTCGCTGTGTCCCACTGTGTCCCGCTCTGTCCCGCTGTGCCCCCACTGTGTCCCCTTGTGTCCACAGATTTGTACCACACTGTGTAACGCTGTATCCCCGCTGTATCGACGCTGGGTCCCGCTGGGTCCTGCTGTGTCCTCACTGTGTTCCCTGCTGTGTCCCGCTGTGTCCCCCGGTGTGTCCCCCGCTGTTTTCCTGTCTGTGTCCCCCGCTGTGTCCCGCTGTGTCTTCTCTGGGCCCCCCGCTGTTTCCCGCTGGGTCCCCCGCTCTGTCCGTCTGTATCCCGATGTGTCCCCTGCTCTGTACCCTGCTTTGTCCCGCTGTGTCCGCCGCTGTGTCCCGCTGTGTCCCCCGCTGTGTCCCGCTGTGTCTTCGCTGTGTCCCGCTCTGTATTCCCCTTGTCCCCGCTGTGTCCCGCTCTGTCCCGTGGTGTCCCGCTTTGTCCCCCGCTGTGTCCCCCGCTGAGTCCCCGCTGTGTCCCCGCTGTGTCCCGCTGTGTACTGCTGT
>NW_012294604.1:0-3376 GCF_000151885.1 Dipodomys ordii | reverse complement strand
CTGTGTCCCACTGTGTCCCGCTCTGCCCCCACTGTGTCCCCTTGTGTCCACAGATGTGAACCACGCTGGGTAACGCTGTATCCCCGCTGTATCGACGCTGTGTCCCGCTGGGTACCGCTGTGTCCTCGCTGTGTTCCCCGCTGTGTCCCGCAGTGTCCCCCGCTGTGTCCCCACTGTTTCCTCGCTGTGTCCCCCACTGTGTCCCGCTGTGTCCTCGCTGGGTCCTCCACTGTGTCCCGCTGTGTCCCCCGCTGTGTCCCGCTGTGTCCCGCTCTGTCCCTGCTGTGTCCAGCTGTGTTCTGCTGTGTCCTCGCTGTGTCCCCCGCTGTCTCCCGCTCTGTCCCCCGCTGTGTCTCACGATTTGTCCTCGCTGTGTCCCACTGTGTCCCGCTCTGTCCCGCTGTGCCCCCACTGTGTCCCCTTGTGTCCACAGATTTGTACCACAGTGTGTAATGCTGTATCCCCGCTGTATCGACGCTGGGTCCCGCTGGGTCCCGCTGTGTCCTCGCTGTGTTCCCTGCTGTGTCCCGCTGTGTCCTGCTGTGTCCTCGCTGTGTCCCCCGCTGTCTCCCGCTCTGTCCCCCGCTTCGTCTCACGATTTGTCCTCGCTGTGTCCCACTGTGTCCCTCTCTGTCCCGCTGTGCCCCCACTGTGTCCCGTTGTGTCCACAGATGTGTACCACGCTGTGTAAGGCTGTATCACAGCTGTATCGACACTGTGTCCCGTTGGGTCCCGCTGGGTCCTCGCTGGGTCCACCGCTGTGTCCCGCTGTTTCCACCGCTGTGTCCCGCTGTGTCCCCCGCTCTCTCCCCCTGTGTCCACCACCGCTGTGTCCCGCAGTTTCCCCCGCTGTGTCCCGCTGTGTCCTCGCTGTGTCCCCCGCTGTGTCCCCCGCTGTTCCCCGCTGTGTCCCCGCCTTGTCCCGCTCTGTCCCCCTGTGTCCCCCGCTGTGTCCCGCTGTGTCCCCTACTGTGTCCCGCTGTGTCTACTGCTTTGTTCCTGCTGTGTCCCTCTGTGTCCCGCTGTGTCCCCCTGTGTCCTCACTGTGTCCCACGCTTTGTTCCGCTGAGTCCTTGCTGTGTCCCCCGATGTGCCCCGTTGTGTCCCCAGCTGTGTACCCCGCTGTGGCCCACTGTGTCCCCGCTGTATCGACTCTGTGTCCCGCTGTGTCCCACTGTGTCCTCGCTGTGTCCCCCGCTGTCTCCCGCTCTGTCCCCCGCTGTGTCTCACGCTTTGTCCCAGCTGTGTCCCACTGTGTTCCGCTGTTTCCCGCTGTGCCCCCACTGTGTCCCGTTGTGTCCACAGCTGTGTACCACGCTGTGTAACGCTATGTCCCCGCTGTATCGACGCTGTGTCCCGTTGGGTCCCTGGGTCCCGCTGTGTCCTCGCTGTGTTCGCCGCTGTGTCCCGCAGTGTCCCCCGCTGTGTCCCCCGCTGTTTCCTCGCTGTGTCCCCCGCTGTGTCCCACTGTGTCCTCGCTGGGTCCCCCGCTGTGTCCCACTTTGTCCTCTGCTGTGTCCCACTGGGTCCCACTGTGTCCCGCTCTGTCCCTGCTGTGTCCCGCTGTGTCCTGCTGTGTCCTCGCTGTGTCCCCCGCTGTCTCCCGCTCTGTCCCCAGCTGTGTCTCACGATTTGTCCTCGCTGTGTCCCACTGTGTCCCGCTCTGTCCCGCTGTGCGCCCACTGTTTCCCCTTGTGTCCACAGATTTGTACCACACTGTGTAACGCTGTATCCCCGCTGTATCGACGCTGGGTCCCGCTGGGTCCCGCTATGTCCTCGCTGTGTTCCCTGCTGTGTCCTGTTGTTTCCCCCGGTGTGTCCCCCGCTGTTTTCCTGTCTTTGTCCCCCGCTGTGTCCCGCTGTGTCCTCGCTGGGCCCCCCGCTGTTTCCCGCTGGGTCCCCCGCTGTGTCCCTCTGTATCCCGATGTGTCCCCTGCTCTGTACCCTGCTTTGTCCCGTTGTGTCCGCCGCTGTGTCCCGCTGTGTCCCCCGCTGTGTCCCGCTGTGTCTTCGCTGTGTCCCGCTCTGTGTCCCGCTCTGTCTCCCCCTTGTCCCCGCTGTGTCCCGCTCTGTCCCGTGGTGTCCCGCTTTGTCCCCCGCTGTGTCCCCCGCTGAGTCCCCGCTGTGTCCCCGCTGTGTCCCGCTGTGTACTGCTGTGTCCCCCGCTGAGTACCGCTGTGTCCCCTCTGTGTCCCAATGTGTCCCAATGTGTCCCCGGCTGTGTCCCGCTGTGTCTACTGCTGTGTTCCTGCTCTGTCCCGCTGTGTCCCGCTGTGTCCCCCTGTGTCCTCACTGTGTCCCACGCTGTGTTCCGCTGAGTCCTTGCTGTGTCCTCCCATGTGCCCCGTTGTGTCCCCAACTGTGTACCCCGCTGTGGCCCACTCTGTCCCCGCTGTATCGACCCTGTGTCCCGCTGGGTTCTGCTGTGTCCTCGCTGTGTCCACCGCTGTGTCCCGCTGTGTCCCCCGCTGTGTCCCGCTTTGTCCCCTGCTGTGTCCCGCTGGGTCCCACTGTGTCCCGCTCTGTCCCTGCTGTGTCCCGCTGTGTCCTGCTGTGTCCTCGCTGTGTTCCCCGCTGTCTCCCGCTCTGTCCCCCGCTGTGTCTCACGATTTGTCCTCGCTGTGTCCCACTGTGTCCCGCTCTGTCCCGCTGTGCCCCCACTGTGTCCCCTTGTGTCCACAGATTTGTACCTCACTGTGTAACGCTGTATCCCCGCTGTATCGACGCTGGGTCCCGCTGGGTCCCGCTGTGTCCTCACTGTGTTCCCTGCTGTGTCCCGCTGTGTCCCCCGGTGTGTCCCACGCTGTTTTCCTGTCTGTGTCCCCCACTGTGTCCCGCTCTGTCCTCTCTGGGCCCCCCGCTGTTTCCCGCTGGTTCCCCCTCTCTGTCCCTCTGTATCCCGATGTGTCCCCTGCTCTGTACCCTGCTTTGTCCCGCTGTGTACGCCGCTGTGTCCCGCTGTGTCCCCCGCTGTGTCCCGCTGTGTCTTCGCTGTGTCCCGCTCTGTATTCCCCTTGTCCCCGCTGTGTCCCGCTCTGTCCCGTGGTGTCCCGCTTTGTCCCCCGCTGTGTCCCCCGCTGAGTCCCCGCTGTGTCCCCGCTGTGTCCCGCTGTGTACTGCTGTGTCCCCCGCTGAGTACCGCTGTGTCCCCGCTGTGTCCCCTCTGTGTCCCAATGTGTCCCCGGCTGTGTCCCGCTGTGTCTACTGCTGTGTTCCTGCTCTGTCCCGCTGTGTCCCACTATGTCCCCCTGTGTCCTCACTGTGTCCCACGCTGTGTTCCGCTGAGTCCTTGCTGTGTCCTCCGATGTGCCCCGTTGTGTCCCCAACTGTGTACCCCGCTGTGGCCCACTGTGTCTCCGCTGTATCGACCCTGTGA
>NW_012294603.1:0-4080 GCF_000151885.1 Dipodomys ordii | reverse complement strand
GTGTCCCGCTGTTTCCCCGCTGTTTCCCCGCTGGGTCCTGCTGGGTCCCGCTGGGTCCCCTGCTTTGTCCCGCTGTGTCCCCGCAGTGTCCCCGCTGTGTCCCGCTGTGTCCCACTGTGTCCTGTGGTGTCCCGATTTGTCCCCCGCTATGTCCCCTGCTGAGTCCCCTCTGTGTCCCCGCTGTGTCCCGCTGTGTCCTCCGCTGTGTCCCACTGTGTTCCCCGCTGTGTCCTGCTGTGTCCCGCAGTGTCCCTGCTGTGTCCCCGCTGTGTCCCGCTGTGTTCCCCGCTGTGTCCCGTTGTGTCCCCGCAGGTTCACTGCTGTTTCACGCTGTGTCCCGCTGTGTTCCGTGGTGTCCCGCTTTCTCCCCCGCTGTGGCCCCCCTGAGCGACCTCTGTGTCCCCGCTGAGTCCCGCTGTGTCCTCGCTGTGTTAGCCTCTGTCTCCTGCTCTGTCCACTGCTGTGTCTCACTCTTTGTCCCCGCTGGGTCCCGCTGTGTCCCGCTCTATCCCCCACTGTGTCCCCCGCTGAGTCCTCTATGTGTCGCCACTGTGTCCCGCTGTGTCCTCGCTGTGTCCCCGGCTGTGTCCTGCTGTGTTCCCGCTGTGTCCCAAGCTGTGTCCCGCTGTGTCCCGCTGTGTGCCCCGCTGTGTCCTGCTGGGTGGCACTGTGTCCCCACTGTGTCCCCGCTGTGTCCTCGCTGTGTCCCGCTGTGTCTACTTCTGTGTCCCCACTGTGTCCCGCTGTGTCTCACTGTGTCCCGCTGTTTCCTCGTTGTTTCCCACGCTGTGTTCTGCTGTGTCCTCGCTGTGTCCCCCGCTGTGTCCCGTTGTGTACCCAGCTGTGTACCCTGCTGTGTCCCGCTGTGTCCCCGCTGTATCGACGCTGTGTCCCGCTTGGTCCCGCTGTGTCCTCGCTGTGTTCCCCGCTGTGTCCTGCTGTTTACCCCTCTGTGTCCCCCGCTGTGTCCCGCTGTGTCCCGCTGTGTACTGCTGTGTCCCCCGCTGAGTCCCGCTGTGTCCCCGCTGTGTCCCAATGCGTCCTCGCTGTGTCCCGCGCTGGGTCCCGCTGTTTCCTCCCTGTGTCCCCCGCTGTGTCCCGCTGTGTCCGGCTGTGTCCCCCGCTGTGTCCCCCGCTGTGTCCCCAGCAGTGTCAGCGCTGTGTCCCGCTGTGTCCTCGCTGTGTCCCCTGCTGTCTCCCGCTCTGTACTCCGCTGTGTCTCAAGCTTTGTCCCTGCTGTGTCCCACTGTGTCCACTCTGTGTCCCGCTGTGCCCCCACTGTGTCCCGTTGTGTTCACAGCTGTGTACCACGCTGTGTAACATTGTGTCCCCGCTGTATCGACGCTGTGTCCCGCTGTGTCCTCGTTGTTTCCCACGCTGTGTTCTGCTGTATCCTCGCTGTGTCCCCCGCTGTGTCCCGTTGTGTCCCCAGCTGTGTACCCCACTGTGTCCCACTGTGTCCCCGCTGTATCGACGCTGTGTCCCGCTGTGTCCTCCCTGTGTTCCCCACTGTGTCCCGCTATGTACCCCTCTGTGACCCTCGCTGTGACCCGCTGTGTCCCGCTGTGTACTGCTGTGTCCCCCGCTGCGTCCCGCTGTGTCCCCGCTGTGTCCCAATGTGTCCACGCTGTGTCCTGCGCTGGGTCCCGCTAGGTCCCCCCAGTTTCCCCCGCTGTGTCCCGCTGTGTCCAGCTGTGTCCCCCGCTGTGTCCACCGCTGTGTCCCCCGCAGTGTCAGCTCTGTGTCCCGCTGTGTCCTCGCTGTGTCCCCCGCTGTCTCCTGCTCTGTACCACGCTGTGTATCAAGCTTTGTCCCCGCTGTGTCCCACTGTGTCCCGCTGTGTCCCGCTGTGCTCCCACTGTGTCCCGTTGTGTTCACAGCTGTGTACCACGCTGTGTAACGCTGTGTTCCCGCTGTATCGACGCTGTGTACCGCTGGGTCCCGCTGTGTCCTCGCTGTGTTCCCCGCTGTGTCCCGCTGTGTCCCCCACTCTGTCCCCCGCTGTGTCCCTATGTGTCCCACGCTTTGTCTCCCTGTGTCACCGCAGTTTCCCCGCTGTGTCCTGCTGTTTCCCACTGTGTTCTGTGGTGTCCCGCTTTGTCCCCCGCTGTGTCCCCCGGTGAGTCGCCACTGTGTCCCCGCTTTGTCCCGCTGAGTCCTCCATGTGTCCCCCGCTGTGTCCCGCTGTGTCCGGCTGTGTCCCCCGCTTTGTCCCCCGCTGTGTCCCCGCAGTGTCAGCGCTGTGTCCCGCTGTGTCCTCGCTGTGTCCCCCGCTGTCTCCCGCTGTGTCCCCCGCTGTGTCCCGCTGTGTCCCCCGCTGTGCCCTGCAGTGTCCCGCTCTGTCCCGCTGTGTCCTCGCTGTGTCCCCGCTGTGTCCCCCGCTGTCTCCAGCTCTGTCGCCTGCTGTGTCTCACGCTTTGTCCCCGCTGTGTCCCACTACGTCCCGCTTTGTCCCGCGCTGTGTCCTTGCTGTGTCCCTGCTGTGTCCCGCTGGGTCCCGCAGTGTCCCCCGCTGAGTCCCGTTGTGTCCCCGCTGTGTCCCGCTGTGTCCCCGCTCTATCGACGCTGTGTCCCGCTGGGTCCCGCTGTGTCCTCTCTTAGTTCCCCGCTGTGTCCCGCTGTGTCCCCCGCTGTGTCTCTCGCTGTGTCCCGCTGTGTCCCCGGCTGTGTCCGGCTGTGTCCCGCTGTGTCCCCCGCTGTGTCCTTGCTGTGTCCCCGCTGTGTCCCGCTGTGTCCCGCAGTGTCCCCAGCTGTGCCCGCTGTGTCACCGCAGTGTTCTGCTGTGTCCTCGCTGTGTCCCCCGCTGTGTCCCGCTTTGTCCTTGCTGTGTACCCCGCTGTGTCCCTCTATGTCCCCGGCTGTGTCCCGCTGTGTCCCCTGCTGTGTCCCCACTGTGTCACGCTGTGTTTCGCTGTGTCCGGCTGTGTCCTCGCTCTGTCTCATTCAGTGTCCAGCTGTGTCCTCCCTGTGTCCCCCGCTGTGTCCCGCTGAGTCCCCTGCTGTGTCCCACTGTGTCCCCGCAGTGTCACTGCTGTTTCCTGCTGTGTCCCGCTGTGTTCCGTGGTGTCCCTCTTTGTCTCCCGCTGTGTCCCCTGCTGTGTCCCGCTGTGTCCGACTGTGTCCCGCTCTGTCCCCGCTGTGTCCCGCTGTGTCCCGCTGTGTCCCACTGCGTCCCGCTGTGTCCCGCTGTGCCCCCACTGTGTCGCGTTGTGTCCACAGCTTTGTACCATGCTGTGTAACGCTGTGTCTCCGCTGTATCTACGCTGTGTCCCGCTGGGTCCCAATGTGTCCTCGCTGTGTTCCCCGCTTTGTCCATCTGTTTCCCCCACTTTGTCCCCCACTGTGTCCTCGCTCTGTCCCCCGCTGTGTCCCTCTGGGTCCCGCTGTGTCCTCACTGTGTCCCCCTCTGTGTCCCGCTGTGTCCCTCGCCGTGTCCCGCTGTGTCCCGCTGTGTCCCGCTGCGTCCCCGCTGTGTCCCGCTGAGTCCCGCTTTGTCCCCCACTGTGTCCCGCATTGACCCCGCTGTGGCCCGCTGTGTCCCACTGTGTCCCGTGGTGTCCCGCTTTGTCCCCTGCTGTGTCCCGGGCTGAGTCTCGCTGTGTCCCCACTGTGTCCTCTCTGTGTCCCCCGCTGTGTCCTGCTCAGTTCCCCACTGTGTCTCCCGTATTGTCCCCGCTGTGCCCCACTGTGTCCCGCTGTGTCCCGCTGTGTCCCACACTGTGTCCTCGCTGTTTCCCCCGCTGTGTCCCTCTTTGTCCCTCTGTGTCCTCGCTGTGTCCCCCTCTGTGTCCCGCTGTGTCCCCCGCCGTGTCACGCTGTGTCCCGCTGTGTCCTGCTGCGTCACCGCTGTGACCCACTGTGTCCACGCTTTGTCCCTATTGTGTCCCGCAGTGACCCCGCTGTGTCCCACTGTGTCACACTGTGTCCCGTCGTAGTACCGCTTTATCTTCTGATGAGATCTCGGCTGAATCTCGCTGTGATCACCACAGTGTCATCTCTGAGTCCCATGCTGTGTCCTGCTCTGTTCCCCACTGAGTATACCGATATGATCACCATCTGCGCCTCACTGGGGTTCCGGCT
>NW_012294602.1:0-5693 GCF_000151885.1 Dipodomys ordii | reverse complement strand
AACCGTTGTGTGCCGCTGTGTCCTCGCTGTGTCCCCCGCTGTTTCCCGCTGTGTCCTGCTGTGTCACACTGTTTCCCCGCTGTGTCCCAGCTGTGTCCCTCTGTGTACCCCGCTGTGTACAGCTTTGTCCCCGCTGTGTCTCGCTGTGTCCCACGCTCTGTCCCCCACTGTGTCCCGCTGTGTTCCCCGCTGTTTCCCACTGTGTCCCCCACTGTGTACCACTGTGTCCCCGCAGGTTCCCTTCTATTTCCCGCTGTGTCCCGCTGTGTTCCGTGGTGTCCTCGCTGTGTCCCCCTGCTGTGTCCCGTTGTGTCCCTCGGTGTCCTGGCTTTGTCCCCCACTGTGTCCCGCTGTGTCCCCCGCTGTTTCCCACTGTGTCCCCCACTGTGTACCACTGTGTCCCCGCAGGTTCCCCTCTGTTTCCCGCTGTGTCCCGCTGTGTTCCCTGGTGTCCCCCGCTGTGTCCCGCTGTGTCCTCTGCTGAGTCCTGCTGTGTCACGCTCTGTCCCCTCTGTGTCCCTCTGTGTCCAGCTCTGTCCCTGTTGTGTGTCCGCTGTGCCCCACTGTGTACCCTTCTGTGTCCAGCTGTGTCCCCTCTGTGTCCCGCTGTGTCGCTTCTCTTTCCCCCGCTGTCCACCGCTGTGTCCCCCGGCTGTGTCCCGCAATGTCCCCGCTGTGTCCCTCTGTGTCCTACTGTGTCCCGTGGTGTCCCGCTTTTTCCCCTCTATGTCCCCTGCTGAGTCCCCTCTGTGTCCCCGCTGTGTCCAGGTGTGTCCTCGCTGTGTCCTCTGCTGTCTCCCGCTTTGTCCCACGCTGTGTCCTACTGTGTCCCACTGTGTCCCTGCTGTGTCCCCCGCTGTGTCCCGCTGTGTCCCCGCAGGTTCACCGCTGTTTCACGCTGTGTCCTGCTGTGTTCCATGGTGTCCTGCTTTGTCCCCCGCTGTGTCCCGCTGTGTCCACTGCTGGGTCCCCGCTGGGTCCCTCTGTGTCTCGCTGTTTCCCGCTGTGTCCTCGCTTTGTCCCATGCTGTGTTCCGTTGTGTCCTCCCTGTGTCCCCCGCTCTATCCCACTGTGTCCCCTGCTGTGCCCCGCTGGGTCCACCCGCTTTGTCCCGCTGTGTCCCCGCAGTGTCCCCGCTGTGTCCCGCTGTGTCCCACTGTGTCCTGTGGTGTCCCAATTTGTCCCCCACTATGTCTCCTGCTGAGTCCCCTCTGTGTCCCCGCTGTATCCCGCTGTGTCCTCCGCTGTGTCCCACTGTGTCCCCCGCTGTGTCCTGCTGTGTCCCGCTGTGTCCTGCTGTGTCATGCTGTGTCCTCCGCTGTGTCCCACTGTGTCCCCCGCTGTGTCCTGCTGTGTCCCGCTGTGTCCTGCTGGGTCCCGCAGTGTCCCCGCTGTGTCCCCGCTGTGTCCCGCTGTGTCCACCGCTGTGTCCCGCTTTGTCCCTGCAGGTTCACCGCTGTTTCACGCTTTGTCCCGCTGTGTTCCGTGGTGTCCCGCTTTGTCCCCCGCTGTGGCCTCCCTGAGCCACCTCTGTATCCCCGCTGTGTCCCGCTGTGTCCTCGCTGTGTCCGCCTCTGTCTCCCGCTCTGTCCACTGCTGTGTCTCACGCTTTGTCCCCGCTGGGTCCCGCTGTGTCCCGCTCTGTCCCCCACTGTGTCCCCCGCTGAGTCCTCTATGTGTCGCCACTGTGTCCCGCTGTGTCTTCGCTGTGTCCCCTGCTATCTCCCGCTTTGTCCCACGCTGTGTCCCGCTGTGTCCCGCTGTGTCCTCGTTGTGTCCCCGGCTGTGTCCTGCTGTGTTCCCGCTGTGTCCCAAGCTGTGTCCCGCTGTGTCCCGCTGTGTGCCCCGCTGTGTCCTGATGGGTGCCGCTGTGTCCCCGTTGTGTCCTCGCTGTGTCCCGCTGTGTCTACTGCTGTGTCCCCACTGTGTCCCGCTGTGTCTCGCTGTGTCCCGTGTGTCCTCGCTGTTTCCCACGCTGTGTTCTGCTGTGTCCTCGCTGTGTCCCCCGCTGTGTCCCGTTGTGTACCCAGCTGTGTACCCCGCTGTGTCCCGCTGTGTCCCCGCTGTATCGACGCTGTGTCCCGCTTGGTCCCGCTGTGTCCTCGCTGTGTTCCCCGCAGTGTCCCACTGTTTACCCCTCTGTGTCCCCCGCTGTGTCCCGCTGTGTCCCGCTGTGTACTGCTGTGTCCCCCGCTGAGTCCCGCTGTGTCCCCGCTGTGTCCCAATATGTCCTCTCTGTGTCCGGCACTGGGTCCCGCTGGGTCCCCCCTGTGTCCCCCGCTGTGTCCCGCTGTGTCCGGATGTGTCTCCCGCTGTGTCCCCCGCTGTGTCCTCCGCAGTGTCAGCACTGTGTCCCGCTGTGTCCTTGCTGTGTCCCCTGCTGTCTCCCGCTCTGTACCACGCTGTGTCTCATGCTTTGTCCCCGCTGTGTCCCACTGTGTCCCGCTGTGTCCCGCTGTGCCCGCACTGTGTCTCGATGTGTTCACAGGTGTGTACCACGCTGTGTAACGTTGTGTCCTCGCTGTGTTCCCTGCTGTGTCCCGCTGTGTCCCCCACTGTGTCCCCCGCTGTGTCCCTATGTGTCCCACGCTTTGTCTCCCTGTGTCCCCGCAGTTTCCCCGCTGTGTCCCGCTGTTTCCCACTGTGTTCTGTGGTGTCCCGCTTTGTCCCCCGCTGTGTCCCCCGGTGAGTCGCCGCTGTGTCCCCGCTTTGTCCCGCTGAGTCCTCCATGTGTCCCCCGCTGTGTCCCGCTGTGTCCCCCGCTGTGTCACGCTGTGTCCACTGCTGGGACCCGGCTGTGTCCCGCTGTGTCCCGCTATGTCCCCCATTGTGTCCCGTGGTGTCAACAGCTGTGTTCCCCGCTGTGTCCCGCTGTGTACCCGCTGTATCGACGCTGTGTCCCGCTGGGTCCTGCTGTATCTCTCTCTGTGTTCCCCACTGTGTCCCGCTGTGTCTCCCGCTGTGTCCCTTGCTGTGTCCCCCGCTGTGTCCCGCTGTGTCCCGCTGTGTCCCCCGCTGTGTCCTTGCTGTGTCCCCGCTGGGTCCCGCTGGGTCCCACAGTGTCCCCCGCTGAGTCCGGTTGTTTCACCGCTGTGTCCCGCTGTGTCCCCACTCTATCGACGCTGTGTCCCGCTGGTTCCCGCTGTGTCCTCTCTTTGTTCCCCGCTGTGTCCCGCTGTGTCCCCCGCTGTGTCTCTCGCTGTGTCCCGCTGTGTCCCCGGCTGTGTCCGGCTGTGTCCCGCTGTGTCCCGCTATGTCCCGCAGTGTCCCCAGCTGTGTCCTGCTGTCTCACCGCTGTGTCCCGCTTTGTGCCTGCTGTGTACCCCGCTGTGTCCCTCTGTGTCCTCCGCTGTGTCCCGCTGTGTCCCCTGCTGTGTCTCCACTGTGTCACGCTGTGTTTCGCTGTGTCCGGCTGTGTCACGCTCTGTCCCATCTGTGTCCCTCTGTGTCCAGCTCTGTCCCCGTTGTGTGTCCTCTGTGCCCCGCTGTGTACCCTTCTGTGTCCAGCTGTGTCCCCTCTGTGTCCCGCTGTGTCCCTTCTCTGTCCCCCGCTGTCTACCGCTGTGTCCCCCGGCTGTGTCCCGCAGTGTCCCCGCTGTGTCCCGCTGTGTCCTACTGTGTCCCGTGGTGTCCCACTTTTTCCCCTCTATGTCCCCTGCTGAGTCCCCTCTGTGTCCCCGCTGTGTCCAGCTGTGTCCTCGCTGTGTCCTCCGTTGTCTCCCGCTTTGTCCCACGCTGTGTCCTACTGTGTCCCACTGTGTCCCTGCTGTGTCCCCCGCTGTGTCCCGCTGTGTCCCGCTGTGTCCCCCGCTGTGTCCTGCTGGGTCCCGCTGTGTCCCTGCTGTGTCCAGCTGTGTCCCCCGCTGTGTCCCGCTGGGTCCCGCTGTGTCCCCCGCTGTGTCCCGCTGTGTCCCCGCAGGTTCACCGCTGTTTCACGCTGTGTCCTGCTATGTTCCGTGGTGTCCTGCTTTGTCCCCCGCTGTGTCCCGCTGTGTCCACTGCTGGGTCCACGCTGGGTCCCGCTGTGTCTCGCTGTTTCCCGCTGTGTCCTCGCATTGTCCCATGCTGTGTTCCGCTGTGTCCTCGCTGTGTCCCACTGTGTCCCCCCTGTTTCCCCGCTGGGTCCTGCTGTGTCCCGCTGTGTCCCGCTGGGTCCCCCGCTTTCTCCCTCTGTGTCCCCGCAGTGTCCCCGATGTGTTCCGCTGTGTCCCACTGTGTCATGTGGTGTCCCGCTTTATCCCCTGCTATGTCCACTGCTGAGTCCCCTCTGTGTCCCCGCTGTGTCCCGCTGTGTCCCCCGCTGTGTCCCGCTGTGTCCCCCGCTGTGTCCCTCGCTGTGTCCCCCTCTGTGTCCCGCTGTTTCCCGCTGTGTAATCCACTGTGTCCTTGTTGTGTCCCTGCTGGGTCCCGCTGTGTCAGCGCTGTGTCCCGCTGTGTCCCAGCTCTATAGATGCTGTGTCCCGCTGTGTCCCCCGCTGTGTCCCGCTGGGTCCCGCTGTGTCCCCCGCTGTGTCCCGCTGTGTCCCCGCAGGTTCACCGCTGTTTCACGCTGTGTCCTGCTGTGTTCCGTGGTGTCCCGCTTTGTCTCCCGCTGTGTCCCGCTGTGTCACTGCTGGGTCCCCGCTGTGTCTCGCTGTGTCACGCTTTGTCCTCGCTTTGTCCCATGCTGTGCTAAACTGTGTCCTCCCTGTGTCCCCCGCTGTGTCCCGCTGTGTCCCCCGCTGTGCCCCGCAGTGTCCTGCTGTGTCCCGCTGTGTCCCGCTGGGTCCCCCGCTGTGTCCCACTGTGTCCCCCGCTGTGCCCCGCAGTGTCCCGCTGTGTCCCGCTCTGTCCCCCACTGTGTCCCCCGCTGAGTCCTCTATGTGTCGCCGCTGTGTCCCACTGTGTCCTCGCTGTGTCCCCTGCTGTCTCCCACTTTGTCCTACGCTGTGTCCCACTGTGTCCCACTGTGTCCTCGCTGTGTCCCCTGCTGTGTCCTGCTGTGTTCCCGCTGTGTCCCAAGCTGTGTCCCGCTGTGTGCCCCGCTGTGTCCCACTATGTTCCCGCAGTGTCCCCGCTGTGTCCCCGCTGTGTCCTCGCTGTGTTCCCCGCTTTGTCCCGCTGTGTCCCCCGCTGTGTCTCGCTGTGTCTACTGCTGTGTCCCCACTGTGTCCCGCTGTGTCTCGCTGTGTCCCGCTGTGTCCTTGCTGTTTCCCACGCTGTGTTCTGCTGTGTCCTCGCTGTGTCCCCCGCTGGGTCCCGTTGTGTCCCCAGCTGTGTACCCCACTGTGTCCCGCTGTGTCCCCGTTGTATCCACGCTGTGTCCCGCTGTTTCCCGCTGTGTCCTCCCTGTGTTCCCCACTGTGTCCCGCTATGTACCCCTCTGTGTCCCTTGCTGTGACCCACTGTGTCCCGCTGTGTACTGCTGTATCCCCCGCTGTGTCCCGCTGTGTCCCTGCTGTGTCCCAATGTTTCCACGCTGTGTCCCGCACTGGGTCCCGCTGGTTGCCCCCTGTTTCCCCCGCTGTGTCCCGCTGTGTCCGGCTGTGTCCCCTGCTGTGTCCCCTGCTGTGTCCCCGCAGTGTCAGCGTTGTGTCCAGCTGTGTCCTCGCTGGGTCCCCCGCTGTCTCCCGCTTCTGTACCCCGCTGTGTCTCAGCTTTGTCCCGCTTTCTCACCGCTGTGTCCCGCTTTGTGCCTGCTGTGTACCCCGCTG
>NW_012294601.1:0-5694 GCF_000151885.1 Dipodomys ordii | reverse complement strand
TTCTGCTTCTGCTTCTGCTTCTCCCGCTTCTGCTTCTTCTGCTTCTCCTTCCTTTCCTCTGCTTCTGCTTCTCCTTCTCCTACTTCTGCTTCTCTTTCTGCTTCTGCTTCTTCTGATTCTCCAACTAATCCTTCTTCTTCTCCTTCTGTTTCTGCTTCTCTTTCTTCTCCATCTCCTTCTGCTTCACCTTCTGCTGCTCCTTCTCCTTCTTCTGTTTCTCCCTCTGCTTCTGCTTCTTATACTTCTTCTTGTTCTTCTGCGTCTGCTTCTCCTGCTTCTGCTTCTTATGCTTCTACTGCTTCTTCTTCTGCTTCTGCTTCTTCTGCTTCTTCTGCTTCTACTTCTCTTTCTGCTTCTGCTTCTCCTGCTTGTTTTTCTGCTTCTTCTGCTGCTTCTCCTTCTGCTGCTTCTTCTACTTCTCCTTCTGCTTCTCTTTTTGCTTCTCTTTCTCCTTCTGCTTCTTCTGTTTCTCCTGCCTGAATTTCTGGTTCTACTTGTTCTGCTGCCTCTCCTTCTGCTTCTGCTTCTACTTCTGCTTCTGTTTCTGCTTCTTCTGCTTCTTCTCTTTCGGCTTCTCCTGCTTCAGCTTCTTGTGCTTCTCCTGCTTTTCTTTCTGCTTCTCATTCCGCTTCTGCTTCTCCTTCTGCTATTGCTTCTCCTCCTTCTCCTTCTCCTACTTCTGCTTCTCCTTCAGCTTCTGCTTCTTCTGTTTCTCCTGCTTCTCCTTCTGCATCTCCTTCTGCTTGTGCTTGTCCTTATGCTCCTTCTTCTTCTGCTGCTTCTCCTTCTCCTTCTTTTGCTTCTGCTTCTTCTGCTTTTCCTGCTTATCCTTCTGCTTCTGCTTCTTCTGCTTCTCCTGCTTATCCTTCTGCATCTTCTTCTGCTTCTGCTTCTCCTTCTCCTTCTTCTGGTTCTCCTTCTGATTCTCCTTCTGCTTCTTCTTCTTCTGCTTTACCTGCTTCTCTTTCTGCTTCTCCTTCTGCTTCTCCTTCTGTTTCTCCTTCTCCTCCTTGTTCTTCTGCTTTTCCTTCGGCTTCTCCTTCTGCTTCAGCTACAACTGCTGCTTCTTCTACGTCTTCTGTTTCTTCTGCTTCTCCTTCTGCTTTTGATTCTCTTTCTGCTTCTGCTTCTCCTTCAGCTTGTCATTATGCTTTTCCAGATTCTGCTTCTTCTGCTTCTCGTGCTTCTCCTTCTGCTTCAGGTTCTGCTTCTGCTTCTTCGGATTCTCTTGCTTCTGCTTCTCCTGCTTCTGCTTCTTCTGCTTCCCCTCCTTCTCTTTCTGCTTCTCCTTCTGTTTCTGCTTCTCCTTCTGCTTCTGCTTCTTGTCCTTCTCCTGATTCTTCTACTTCTGCTTCTCCTGTTTCTGTATCTCATGCTTCTCCTTCTGCTGCTCTTTCTGCTTCTCCTGCTGCTTTTCCGTCTCCTTCTCCTTCTTCTGCTTCTCTTTCTGCTTCTCCTTCTGTTTCTCCTTCTCCTTCTCGTTCTTCTGCTTTTCCTTGTGCTTCTCCTTCTGCTTCTGCACCTTCTGCTTCTGCTACTGCCTCTGCTTCTTCTGCTTCTCCTTCTTCTGCTTCTCCTTCTGCTTTTGCTTCTCCTTCTGCTTCTGCTTCAATTTCTCCTTCTGCTTCTCATTCTGCTTCTGCGTCTTCTGTTTCTTCTGCTTCTCCTGCTTCTGCTTCTCCTGCTTCTCCTACTTCTCGTGCTGCTTCTCCTTCTGCGTCTCTTTCTGCTTCTGCTTATCCTTTTGCTTCTCCTACTCCCAATCCTTCTCTCTCGCCTTCTCCGTCTTCTTCTTCTGCTTCTCCTGCTACTTCTGCTTCTGCTTATTCTACTATTTCTGTTTCTTCTGCTTCTGCTTCAGATTGTGCTTCTTCTGTTTCTCCTTCTGCTTCAGATTCTGCTTCTGCTTCTTTGGCTTCTCCTGTTTCTTCTGCTTCTGCTTCTCCTGCTTCTTCTGCTTCTCCTGCTTCTATTTCTGCTTCTCCTTCTGCTTCTGCTCTTCTCCTTCTTCTGTTTCTTTTGCTTCTGTTTCTTATGCTTCTTCTTCTGTTTCTTCTGATTCTACTTCTGCTTCTCCTTCTTCTTTCTGCTTCTACTTCTGCTTCTTCTGATTCTCCTGCTTCTCCTTCTTGTTCTCCTTCTGTTTCTGCTTCTCTTTCTGCTTCTGCTTCTCCTTCTCCTTCTCCTTCTTATGCTTCTCCCACTGATTCTGCTTCTGCTTCTTTTGCTTATTCTTTTTCTTCTGCTTCTGCTACTCCTGCTTCTGCTTCTTCTGCTTCTACTGCTTCTCCTTCTCCTTCTTCTCCTTCTTCTTCTTCTTCTTCTTCTTCTTCTTCTTCTTCTTCTTCTTCTTCTTCTTCTTCTTCTTCTTCTTCCTCTTCTTCTTCCTCTTCTTCTTCTTCTTCTTCTTCTTCTTCTTCTTCTTCTTCTTCTTCTTCTTCTTCTTCTTCTTCTTCTTCTTCTTCTTCTTCTTCTTCTTCTTCTTCTTCTTCTTCTTCTTCTCTTTCTTCTGCTTCTTCCTTTCCTGCTTCTTCTGCTTCTATTGCTTCTCTTTCTGCTTCTCATTCTGCTTCTGCTTCTCCTTCTGCTTCTCCTATTGCTTCTGCTGCCCTTCCTTCGCCTTCTCTTCCTTCTCCTTCTCCTTCTCCTACTTCTGCTTCTCCTTCTGCTTCTGCTTCTTCTGCTTCTCCTGCTTCTCCTTCTGCATCTTCTTCTGCTTCTGCTTCTTCTTCTGCTTCTTCTGCTGCTTCTGCTTCTCCTTCTTCTGCTTCTCCTTCTGATTCTCCTTCTGCTTCTCCTTCTGCTGCTCCTTGTCCTTCTTCTTCTCCCTCTGATTCTGCTTCTTATGCTTATCCTTTTCTTCTGCTTCTGCTTCTCCTGCTTCTGCTTCTACTTCTTCTCCTTATGCTTCTCCTTCTCCTTCTTCTTCTTCTTCTTCTTCTTCTTCTTCTTCTTCTTCTTCTTCTTCTTCTTCTTCTTCTTCTTCTTCTTCTTCTTCTTCTTCTTCTTCTTCTTCTTCTTCTTCTCTTTATTCTACTTCTTCTTTTCCTGCTTCTTCTGCTCCCACTCCTTCTCTTTCTTCTTCTCATTCTGCTTCTGCTTCTCCTATTGCTTCTGCGGCTCTTCCTTCTCCTTCTCCTACTTCTACTTCTCCTTCTCCTTCTGCTTCTGCTACTTCTGCTTCTCCTGCTTCTTCTTATGCATCTTCTTCTGCTTCTCCTTGTGCTGCTTCTTCTGCTTCTGTTTCTCCTTCTGCTTCTCCTTCTGCTTCTCCTTCTGATTCTCCTTCTCCTTCTGCTTCTGTTTCTCTTTCTCCTTCTTGTTCTCCTGCTTTTCCTTCTGCTTCTCCTTCTGCTGCAACTGCTACTGCTTCTGCTTCTTCTGTTTCTTCTGCTTCTCCTTCTGCTTTTGATTCTCTTTCTGCTTCTGCTTCTCCTTCAGCTTGTCATTCTGCTTCTCCAGATTCTGCTTCTTCTGCTTTTCCTGCTTCTCCTTCTGCTTCAGGTTCTGCTTCTGATTCTTCGGATTCTAATGCATCTGATTCTCCTGCTTCTGCTTCTTCTGCTTCCCCTCCTTCTCTTTCTGCTTCTCCTTCTGTTTCTGCTTCTCCTTCTGCTTCTGCTTCTTGTCCTTCTCCTGTTTCTTCTGCTTCTGCTTCTCCTGCTTCTGCCTTTTCTGCTTTTCCTGCTTCTCTTTCTGCTTCTCCTTCTGCTTCTGTTTCTCCTTAGGCTTCTGCACCTTCTCCTTCTTCTGTTTCTTCTTCTTCTGCTTCTCCCGCTTCTGCTTCTTCTGCTTCTCCTGCTTCTCTTTCTGCAACTTCTTCTGCTTCTGCTTCTCCTTCTGCTGCTTTTCTGCTTCTGCTTCTCCTTCTTCCGCTTCTCCTTCTGATTCTCCTTCTGCTTCTCCTTCTGCTGCTCCTTCTGCTTCTCATTCTGCTTCTGATTCTCCTTCTGCTCTTCCTACTCCTAATACTTCTCTTTCTCCTTCTCCTTCTTCTTCTTCTGCTTCTTGTTCTGCTTCTGCTACTGCTTCTTCTGCTTGTTCTGTTTCTTCTGCTTCAGGTCCTGCTTCTGCTTCTTCAGCTTCTTCTCTTTCTTCTGCTTCTGCTTCTCCTGCTACTGCTTCTTCTGCTTCTCTTTCTGCTTCTCCTTCTGCTTCTGCTTCTCCTTCTGCTCCTTCTCCTTCTTCTGTTTCTTCTTCTTCTGCTGCTTCTCCCGCTTCTGCTTCTTCTGCTTCTCCTTCCTTTCCTCTGCTTCTGCTTCTCCTTCTTCTTCTTCTGCTTCTCTTTCTGCTTCTGCTTCTTCTGATTCTCCAACTAATCCTTCTTCTTTTCCTTCTGTTTCTGCTTCTCTTTCTGCTTCTCCATCTCCTTCTGCTTCACCTTCTGCTGCTCTTTCTCCTTCTTCTGTTTTTCCCTCTGCTTCTGCTTCTGCTTCTTATGCTTCTTCTTGTTCTTCTGCTTCTGCTTCTCCTGCTTCTGCTTCTTATGCTTCTACTGCTTCTGCTTCTGCTTCTGCTTCTTCTGCTTCTTCTGCTTCTACTTCTCTTTCTGCTTCTGCTTCTCCTGCTTGTTTTTCTGCTTCTTCTGCTGCTTCTCCTTCTGCTGCTTCTTCTACTTCTCCTTCTGCTTCTCTTTTTGCTTCTATTTCTGCTTCTGCTTCTTCTGTTTCTCCTGCCTGAATTTCTGGTTCTACTTGTTCTGCTGCTTCTCCTTCTGCTTCTGCTTCTACTTCTGCTTCTGTTTCTGCTTCTTCTGCTTCTTCTCTTTCGGCTTCTCCTGCTTCTGCTTCTTGTGCTTCTCCTGGTTCTCTTTCTGCTTCTCATTGCGCTTCTGCTTTTCCTTCTGCTTCTGCTTCTCCTCCTTCTCCTTCTCCTACTTCTGCTTCTCCTTCAGCTTCTGCTTCTTCTGTTTCTCCTGCTTCTCCTTCTGCATCTCCTTCTGCTTGTGCTTGTCCTTATGCTCCTTCTTCTGCTTCTGCTTCTCCTTCTCCTTCTTTTGCTTCTGCTTCTTCTACTTTTCCTGCTTCTCCTTCTGCTTCTGCTTCTTCTGCTTCTCCTGCTTCTCCTTCTGCATCTTCTTCTGCTTCTGCTTCTCCTTCTCCTTCTTCTGCTGCTCCTTCTGTTTCTCCTTCTCCTTCTTGTTCTTCTGCTTTTCCATCGGCTTCTCCTTCTGCTTCAGCTACAACTGCTAATGCTTCTACTTCTTCTGTTTCTTCTGCTTCTCCTTCTGCTTTTGATTCTCTTTCTGCTTCTGCTTCTCCTTCTGCTTCTCCTTCTGCTTCTCCAGATTCTGCTTCCTTTGCTTCTCCTGCTTCTGCTTCTGCTTCAGGTTCTGCTTCTGCTTCTTCGGATTCTTATGCTTCTGCTTCTCCTGCTTCTGCTTCTTCTGCTTCCCCTCCTTCTCGTTCTGCTTCTATTGCTGTTTCTGCTTCTCCTACAAAATTCTGCTTCTTGTCCTACTCCTGATTCTTCTACTTCTGCTTCTCCTGTTTCTGCATCTCCTGCTTCTCCATCTGCTGCTCTTTTCTGCTTCACAGGATGCTTTTTCCGACACCTGGATCTTCTTCTGCATCTCTAACTGCTTCTCCTTCCAGATCACCCTCCACCTTATCAATATACAGCTTTTCCCAGAGCTTCTCTATCTGCTTCGACATCATCAGATTCATCAGATACCGGATCTGCATCCTTCGGTTC
>NW_012294600.1:0-1670 GCF_000151885.1 Dipodomys ordii | reverse complement strand
TCAATCCATATTGCCTCTTTGTGATGTGATTTGGGCTAATGAAAAGGCTCTCTGTTCCAAACACCCTATACCCCTTTCGGACAGGATCCAGATGGCTGCTCTACTGTTATTTTTCCCAAGATTATGGGAGGCATGTCTGTGAGTACTTTCGTTAAAAAAATATTTTAGACAATGTTTTAAGGACCTGTGGTTTGGGTGTTGTTCTACTCAGAGTATCCGGTGTGTTCTCTGTGAACAGTTCCTCAATCTACTTGGTTCATGTAGTGCGGTGATCCTTCCCAGGAGAAGGCCATTCCTCCCATGAGGAGCCTCCAGATCTGCATAAATCACACTGATACCCAGTTTTCAATCAAGAATTGTTCTTTTACTTCACAAGCTTAAAGCTGCCCTTTTAAAGTGGCAGTGGGAAGCCATGCACCAGTTGCTCACAAACACCTGTAATTCTAGCATTTTGGGAGGCTGATACCAGAAATGCAGTTTGAAGCCAGTGTATGCAGAGAAACCCAAGAGATTCTTATTTCTGTTAGACTGGAAAAAGTCCCAAGTGGACTAGTGACTGGAATGGTAAGAGTGCCAGTCTTGAACAAAAATATCCAGGTTAAGAGCCAAAGCACCGGAGTTCAAGTCCTACTATTCACAACTTCACCTGTGCAACTGTACCTATACACCTCCACCAACAAACACACAAAAGCAATTAGGGATCAAACTTTCATAAATAAAAGAAGTGGGGAGACAGTTTCAGTATAAATTTGTGGTTCATTTTTTTCCCTATTGAAATTAGCCCAATCATGATGAGAGATTGTATTTGCATTTTCTCAATTACATACACCTGTTCCTTAGTTCTAGAGAGAGACTGAAGAATTGGTAGAGAAGGGCATCCGCAGAGATTGAACTCTGTTGAAGGGAGGGACTGGATGTCAGATTGGATAGGGGAACAAGTGAAACTCCTTTAGCTCCATCACTGAGTGCCCATAGTTTGACCTGGCCAATTATCATGATGCGGTCTTCATACCCATCAATATGGGGAGTGCAGGAAGACCACTATATCATGGAGAATGAATGTAGCTGAGGGAGTTTCAGAAGGAACTGACAGCCCACAGCTGGAGTAGTAGGACCTCCCGTTGGGGTTCATGACTACGTTTACCTCTGTGTCACTGGGACCTGCCTCCTTATGGAGAAACATCCAGGATCCGGGGGTATCACTTCCTTAGGGATCCTACAATGAGAAGAGATAGACAGTACAATTTCAAGCAGTCTTGGGAGCAATGAGAGTACAATGAAGAAGAAAATGTGTGTCTCCTCTCTGAAATTTCAGAAGGTAAGAATAACTGAGGAGAGAGAGCTGTCAGTCACTGCTGAGTGGGTGTTGTTCAGCCTCCATGTGATGCCGGACTTTCTTTGGTGGCTTTTGGTACTGAGTTCTAATTTTATTCCCTTGTGGTCAGAGAGGATGCAAGGTATAACTTCAATGTTTCTGAATTTAAGGTGGGTGACATCTCCTCTTAAGCTAGGGATGCATATCAACTTCACTACAATAGGAAGCCTAAAATAGGTGAGTCCAGGCCCTATAATGTACCTGGATAGGAAGCAAGACCACAACTGAAAAATGACCAGCACAAAATAGTAGTATAACTCACCTACTGACCAAATCCAAGACTCTGACTTCTAAC
>NW_012294599.1:0-3163 GCF_000151885.1 Dipodomys ordii | reverse complement strand
ATCCCTGTGCTTACAGTTCAGTTGGCAGCGAAGCAGCACTCACAAGATGAGTGCAAGATCCTGGTTGCCAGGGTAGTTTCTCAAGGTATCTGGCAGCTCTAAGGACCCTTCCCATCCCTTCCCATCCTCTATCCCCCGCTACCCAATCCTCCCCCCGCCCAAGTTGTAAAGTTCGCTTTTGACATGACAACTTATTCTTCTCATTGTTGCAACAGGTCCAGCTGTATCCTTATTTAAACGACTTGTTTTTCCCCTTACCCTCAACAAATCATAGCAACATCAAATACAGTGAAAGCAGGGGTTATACTGTGGGGAAGGGACATGCAAAGAAACAAAGAAATAATCTTATAAATGCGTTAGAAAACAAATGCATGAAAGGAAAAAAACATTTGAATACATATCTTAGGGTTCATTTTCCTAACATCACTTTATCTGACCATTTCTGCTTGACTCATACATATACTAGATATTGCAAATAAGGGAAACCATGGGACCTATGATTCTTTGGGCTTGGCTTACTTCACTTAGTATAATTTTTTCCAAGTCTTTCCATTTCCTAACAAATGGGGCAATGTCATTCTTTCTGATGGAAACATAGAATTCCATTGTGTATATATACCACATTTTCTTGATCCATTCATCTACTGAGGTGCATCTGGGTTGGTTCCATATCTTAGCTATAGTAAATAATGCTGCAATAAACATAGTTGTGCTGGTAGATTTAGTGTGGTCTTGTTTGTAAACATTTGGGTAAATGCCCAATAGTGGGATTGCTGGATCATAGGGGAGCTCTATGCGGAGTCTTTTGAGGTACCTCTATACTACTTTCCAAAATGGTTGAACGAGTTTACACTCCCACCAACAATGAAGTAATGTTCCCTACTGTCCACATCCCCTCCAACGTCAGTTGTTATTAGAGTTCTTGATTTTTGCCATTCTAACTGGGGTGAGTGGTATCTTAATGTTGTTTTGATTTGCATTTCTTTTATGGCTAGGGAGGTTGAGCATTTCTTCATGTGTCTATTGGCCATCCTTCTATCTTCTTCAGAGAATTTTCTCTTTAAGTCTTTAGCCCTCTTAGTTATTGGGCAGTTGTTTCTTTGAGGATTTGTTTTTGGGGGATTTAATGTTTTGAGTTCCAATATATTTTAGATGTGAGACCCTTGTCCATTGTATCTGCCTGCTATTCCTTGTCTTCTTTTTCCTAATTGATGGTGCCTCTGAACTATACAAATTCCTGTGAAGGCTTTTTATAGTATTGCATTCAATGTATCGATTGTTTTGATGGAAATTAATACGTTCTTGATGGTGTGTACTGTTGTTCACGATTGAGGCATGGTTCTCCTTTTATCTGTATTTCAAATTTTTTGTAAGTTTTAATTTTCTTTTTAAAGTATGATGTATTTTTGTTAGTGTGAATTTATTGGGCTGTTTTGGTGTAAAAAAACACTGGGGATTGAACCCATACCTCGTTTATGGGAAAAAAAAAACATTCTACCACATAAGTCACAATGCAGCTATGGCAGTTTTTTTATTGGTTTTTGTTTTTATGTTTGTTTTTCTCTGTCCTGGAGCTTGAATTCTGGGCCTGGTCTTTGTCCTTCTAGTATACAGCTCAAGGTTAGCAGTCTACAACTTTAGCTACAGTGCCACTTCCAGGTTTCTGAGTGTTTATTGATGATAAGAGTCACATCACTTTTCCTGCCTGGGCTGGCTTTGAACCATGATCCTTAGATCTCATCCTCCTGAGTAGCGAGAGTTAAATACATGAGCCACAGGCACCTGGCTATGGTAGGTTTTTCTAAAAAAAACAATGTAAATTACTCATTTTTGTCTTTCTAATTTAATATTTTTATCTTTTTTATCATCCTGGGGGATAGAATATAGGACCCAGTGTATGTATGTATGTGAATGCTTCTGTGTGCATCTGTGCCAATGCTGGCGCTTAAATTTCTTTAACTTGTTCCAAGCAAGGCTGTAACATTTGAGCCACAGCTCTACATTTACAGTACTTTCGCATGTTAATTGGGGATAAGTGTCTCACGGACTTTCCTGCCCAGGCTGGCTTTCAAGCCATGATCCTCAGATCCCAGCATCCTGAGTAGCTAGGATTATAGGTAAGTCATAAGTACTCAGCTATCATTTAGTTATGATGAGATATTCACAATGCTTCTTAGCACTTTTTATTCAGTTTGTAAATAAATTTCATTATTTGTTTCAGCATACAGTATTTATACAAGATGAGATATTTCCATATATGTGTACAGTGTACCCCAATCTAAGTCATTCCTTTTATCATTTTATCTTTTTTCCCCTATCTTAAATCCTTTTCAATAAGTTCTTTTTGTTCTATTTTATATAGTATCATAAAGTTTTTTGGCAATATACATCCTTAATTTTCCTCTTCATTTACCTCTTTATCCCTGCTGGGTATCCTGGTACAGGAGCTGGTCAAACATACCTTTACAACTCAAGAGTAGAAACAAAGTTTATTGCATTTTACCCTGCCTTTGCTCCTATTTTCTCTTCATGAGCTCTGAGATTTAATCTGTTATTTTCTTTTTAAAATCTTCTTTTAGGAACTCCTATAGTAATGATAGTTTTACTTCTTTGTCTGGAAATGCTTTGAATTTGCCTTGATTTCTGGAAGATATTTGTTTTCACCCCTGTGTCTTCTGACAAAAAAAAACTTTTTGGGCAGTCATGGGGCTTGAACTCTGGGCCTGGGCACTGTCCCTGAACTCTTCAGGTCAAGGCAAGTGCTCTACCACTTGAGCCATAACACCACTTTTGGTTTACTGGTGGTTAATTGGAGAATGTCTCATGGAATTTACTGCCCGAGCTCAGAGCTCAGGCTCCTGAGTAGCTAGGATTACAAGCATGAGCCACTGGTACCTGGCAAATATTTTTTATCTATAGTTAAGGGGCCATTTTTCTTGCATTGATTACAAAAATGATTTCTTTAGGGTTTTTGTTTTTGTTTTTGCATAGTTAGCTTACATTTTGTTAGGTTGATGTTTCTTTGTGGTATTTCCATGTATGCATATATTGCAGTCAGGTCAGATTCATTTCCTCTATTCTTCTAATCCCCTGAGCTGACTCCATTTTTACAGTTTTCAGTGGATTCCTTTCCATTATTGTCATATTTCCACGCAGCTTCCAA
>NW_012294598.1:0-3521 GCF_000151885.1 Dipodomys ordii | reverse complement strand
GAAGGAGAAGCAGAAGCTGAAAGAGAAGCAAAAGCAGAAGGAGAAGCAGAAAGAGAAGCAGAAGAAACAGAAGAAGCAGAAGCAGAAGCAGTAGCAGAAGAAGCTGAAGATGCAGAAGCAGATAGAGAAGCAGAAGGAATAGCAGAATAACGACAAGGAGAAACAGAAGGAGAAGAAGAATGAGAAGCAGAAGGAGAAGCAGGAAAAACAGAAGAAGCAGAAACAGACGGAGAAGCAGAAGCAGAAGAAGAAGCAGAAGGAAAAGCACAAGCAGAAGGAGATGCAGAAGGAGAAGTAGGAGAAGCAGAAGAAGCAGAAGCTGAAGGAGAAGCAGAAAGAGAAGCAGAAGAAGCAGTAGCAGGTGAAGCAGAAGCAGAAGAAACAGAAGAAGTCGAAGAATCAGAAGGAGAACCTGAAGCAGAAGGAGAAGCAGAAGCAGCAGAAGCTGGAAAAACAGAAGCAGAAGAAACCGAACAAGCAGAAGAAGCAGAAGCAGAACGGGAAGGAGAAGAAGAAGGAGAAAGAGAAGGATTAGGAGTAGGAGGAGCAGAAGGAGAATCAGAAGCAGAAAGAGAAGCAGAAGGAGAAGCAGAAGGAGAAAGAGAAGAAACAGAAGCAGGAGAAGCAAAAGCAGAAGCAGAATGAGAAGCACAAGAAGGAGAAATTGAAGGAGAAGGAGAAGGAGACGGAGAAGCAGAAGGAGAAGTAGGAGAAGCAGAAGAAGAAGAAGCAGGAGAAGCAGAAACAGAAGAAGCAGAAGGAGAAGAGCAGAAGCAGAAGGAGAAGCAGAAGGAGAAGCAGAAGAAGCAGAAGCTGAAGCAGAAGAAGAAGAAACAGAAAAAAGAGAAGAAGCAGAAGAAGAAGCAGCAGGAGAAGCAGAAGAAGAAGAAGGAGAAGGAGAAAGAGAAGGATTAGGAGTAGGAGAAACAGACGATAAGCAGAAGCAGAAAGAGAAGGAGAATGAGAAAGAGAAGGAGAATGAGAAGGAGAATGCAGGAGATGCAGATGAAGCAGAAGCAGGAGAAGCAGAAGCAGAATGAAAAGCAGAAGAAGGAGAAATTGAAACAGAAGAAGATGCAGAAGGAGAAGCAGAAAGCAGAAGTAGAAGCAGAAGAAGGAGAAGCAGAAGGAGAAGCATAAAGAGAAACAGGAGGAGAAGCAGGAGAAGCAGAAGCAGGAGAAGCAGAATCAGAAGAAATAGAAGAAGGAGAAGAAGCAGAAGCAGAAAGAGAAGCAGAAACAGAAGGAGAAGCAGAAATAGAAGCAGAAGAAGCCGAAGAAGCAAAAGCAGAACCTAAAGCAGAAGGAGAAGCAGGAGAAGCAGAAGAAGCAGAATCTGGAGATGAAGAAGGAGAACCAGAAGGAGAAGCAGAAGCAGAAAGAGAAGCAAAAGCAGAAGGAGAAGCAGAAGAAACAGAAGAAACAGAATCAGTAGCAGAAGAAGCTGAAGATGCAGAAGCAGAAAGAGAAGCAGAAGGAATAGCAGAAGAACGAGAAGGAGAAATAGAAGGAGAAGCAGAAGGAGAAGCAGGAAAAGCACAAGAAACAGAAGCAGACGCAGAAGCAGAAGTAGGAGAAGGAGAAGCCAGAGCAGAAGAAGAAGCAGAAGGAAAAGCACAAGCAGAAGGAGATGCAGAAGGAGAAGCAGGAAATGCAGAAGACGCAGAAGCAGAAGGAGAAGAAGAAGGAGAAGAATCAGAATCAGAAGAAGCAGAAATAGAAAGAGAAGCCAACGAAGAGAAGCAGAACGAGAAGCAGGAGAAGCAGAAGAAGCACAAGCGGGAGAAGCAGAAGAAGAAGAAACAGAAGATGGAGATGGAGCAGAAGCTGGAGAAGCAGAAAGAGAAGCAGGAATAGCAGAAGAAGCAGAAGCAGGATAAGCAGAAGGAGAAGAAACAGGAGAAGGACAAGAAGCAGAAAGAGAAGCAGTAGAAGCAGAAGAGGCAGGAAAAGCTGAAGCAGAAGAAAGAGAGAGAAGAAGAAGAAGACGAAGAAGAAGAAAAAGAAGCAGCAGCATAAGGAGAAGCATAAGGAGAAGCATAAGGAGAAGTATAAGGAGAAGCAGTAGAAGCAGAAGAAGTAGAAGCAGGAGAAGCTGAAGCAGAAGAAAAAGAATAAGCAAAAGAAGCAGAAGCAGAAGCAGTGAGAGAAGCAGAAAAAGGAGAAGGAGAAGGAGCAGCAGAAGGAGAAGCAGAAGCAGAAAGAGAAGCAGAAACAGAAGGAGAACAAGAAGGAGAAGCAGGAGAATCAGAAGAAGCAGAAAGAGAAGGAGAAGAAGGAGAAGCAGAAGTAGAATCCGAAGAAACAGAAGAAGAAGAAGCAGAAGAAACAGAAGCAAAAGAAACAGAAGAAGGAGAAGAGCAGAAGCAGAAGGAGAAGCAGAAGCAGAAGGAGAAGCAGAAAGAGAAGCAGGAGAACCTGAAGAAGCAGGAGAAGCAGAAGCAGAAGAAACAGGAGAAGCCGAAGAAGCAGAAGCAGAATTGAAGCAGAAGGAGAAACAGAAGAAGCACAATCTGGAGCAGAAGCAGAAGAAACAGAAATAGTAGAATAAGCAGAAGCACCAGGACAAGCAGAAGAACAAGAAGGAGAAGGCGAAAGAGAAGGATTAGGAGTAGGAGAAGCAAAAGGATAAGCAGAAGCAGAAAGAGACGCAGAAGGAGAAGCAGCACGAGAAGTAGGAGAAGCAGGAGAAGCAGAAGCAAGAGAAGCAGAAGAAACAGAAGACGCAGAAGCAGAATGAGAAGCAGAAGGAGAAATTGAAGCAGAAGAAGAAGGAGAAGCAGAAGGAGAAGCTGAAGAAGGAGAAGGAGAAGCAGAAAGAGAAGCAGAAAGAGAAGCACAACGAGAAGCAGGAGAATCAGAAGCAGGAGAAGCAGAAGCAGAAGAAACATAAGAAGGAGAAGAAGCAGAAGCAGAAGGAGAAGTAGAAACAGAAGGAAAAGCAGAAATAGAAGCAGGAGCAGCAGAAGAAGCAGCAGCAGGAGAAGCAGAAGCAGAAGAAGCCGAAGAAGCAGAAGCAGAACCTGAAGCATAAGGAGATACAGGAGAAGCAGAAGAAGCAGAATCTGGAGAAGCAGAAGGAGAAGCAGAAAGAGAAGCAAAAGCAGAAGGAGAAGCAGAAAGAGAAGCAGAAGAAACAGAAGAAGCAGAGGCAGTAGCAGAAGAAGCAGAAGATGCAGAAGCAGAAGGAGAAGCAGAAGCAGTAGTAGAAGCAGAAGAAGGAGAAGCAGAAGGAGAAGCATAAAGAGAAACAGAAGGAGAAGCAGGAGAAGCAGAAGCAGGAGAAGCAGAATCAGAAGAAATAGAAGAAGGAGAAGAAGCAGAAGCAGAAAGAGAAGCAGAAACAGAAGGAGAAGCAGAAAAAGAAGCAGAAGAAGCCGAAGAAGCAAAAGCAGAACCTAAAGCAGAAGGAGAAGCAGGAGAAGCAGAAGAAGCAGAATCTGGAGAAGAAGAAGGAGAACCAGAAGGAGAAGCAGAAGCAGAAAGAGAAGCAAAAGCAGAAGGAGAAGCAGAAGAAACTG
>NW_012294597.1:0-2173 GCF_000151885.1 Dipodomys ordii | reverse complement strand
GAATAATGAAGCCGCCGCTTTAGGAGAGCCTTAAGGGGAAGCCTATGGGGAGTTTAAGGAGAACCCGTAGTAAGGAGAAGAAGCAGAAGCAGGAGAAAGTTTAGCAGAAAAAAAGATTAGCAAAAGTAGCCAGAAGCTGAAGCAGTGGGAGAAGCCTGAAGAGGAGAAGGAGAAGGAGCAGCAGAAGGGGATTCATAAGCAGTAAGAGAAGCAGAACCAGAAGAGATCAAGGAAGGAGAAGCAGGTGATTCAGATGAAGCAGAAAGAGAAGGAGAAGAAGGAGAAGCAGAAGTAGAATCCGAAGAAACAGAAGAAGAAGAAGCAGAAGAAACAGAAGCAAAAGAAACAGAAGAAGGAGAAGAGCAGAAGCAGAAGCGGAAGGAGAAGCAGAAGCAGAAGGAGAAGCAGAAAGAGAAGCAGGAGAACCTGAAGAAGCAGGAGAAGCAGAAGCAGAAGAAACAGGAGAAGCTGAAGAAGCAGAAGCAGAATCTGAAGCAGAAGGAGAAACAGAAGAAGCACAATCTGAAGCAGAAGCAGAAGAAACAGAAATAGTAGAATAAGCAGAAGCAGAAGCACCAGGACAAGCAGAAGAACAAGAAGGAGAAGGCGAAAGAGAAGGATTAGGATTAGGAGAAGCAAAAGGATAAGCTGAAGCAGAAAGAGACGCAGAAGGAGAAGCAGCACGAGAAGTAGGAGAAGCAGGAGAAGCAGAAGCAAGAGAAGCAGAATTAACAGAAGACGCAGAAGCAGAATGAGAAGCAGAAGGAGAAATTGAAGCAGAAGGAGAAGGAGAAGCAAAAGGAGAAGCAGAAGAAGGAGAAGGAGAAGGAGAAGCAGAAAGAGAAGCAGAAAGAGAAGCACAACGAGAAGCAGGAGAAGCAGAAGCAGGAGAAGCAGTAGCAGAAGAAACATAAGAAGGAGAAGAAGCAGAAGCAGAAGGAAAAGCAGAAACAGAAGGAAAAGCAGAAATAGAAGCAGGAGCAGCAGAAGAAGCAGCAGCAGGAGAAGCAGAAGCAGAAGAAGCCGAAGAAGCAGAAGCAGAACCTGAAGCATAAGGAGATACAGGAGAAGCAGAAGAAGCAGAATCTGGAGAAGCAGAAGGAGAAGCAGAAGAAACAGAAGAAGCAGAGGCAGTAGCAGAAGAAGCAGAAGATGCAGAAGCAGAAGGAGAAGCAGAAGCAGTAGTAGAAGCAGAAGAAGGAGAAGCAGAAGGAGAAGCATAAAGAGAAACAGAAGGAGAAGCAGAATCAGAAGAAATAAGAAGCATAAGAAGCCGAAGCAGAGGGAGAAAAAGAAGAAGGAGAAGGAGCAGCAGAAGTTGAAGCAGAAGGAGATGCAGATGCAGAAAGAGAAGCAGAAACAGAAGGAGAAGGAGAAGGAGAAGTTGGAGAATCAGAAGAAGCAGAAGCAGAAAGAGAAGCAGAAGAAGGAAAAGGAGAAGCAGAAGCAGAAGGACAAGCAGGAGAAGCAGAAGAAGCAGAAGCGGGAGAAACAGCAGAAGAAGAAGAAACAGAAGAAGGAGAAGGAGCAGAAGGAGAAGCAGAAGCAAAAGGAGAAGCAGAAAGGGAAGCAGAAGAAGCAGTAGCAGGAGGAGCAAAAGCAGAAGAAACAGAAGAACCCGAAGAAGCAGAAGCAAAACCTGAAGCAGAAGGAGAAGCAGAGGCAGGAGAAGCTGGAAAAGCAGAAGTAGAAGAAACAGAACAAGCAGAAGAAGCAGAAGCAGAACTTGAAGCAGAAGAAGAAGAAGGAGAAAGAGAAGGATTAGGAGTAGGAGGAGCAGAAGCAGAATTAGAAGCATAAAGAGAAGCAGAAGGAGAAACAGAAGAAGCAGAAGCAGGAGAAGCAGAAGCAGAAGCAGAATGAGAAGCACAAGAAGGAGAAATTGGTTAAAGGATCTTTTTTTTTTTGTCGGTCGTGGGGCTTGAACTCTGGGCCTGGGCGCCGTCCCTCAGCTCTTCAGCTCAAGGCAAGCGCTCTACCACTTGAGCTACAGCGCCACTTCCAATGGGAAGGGTAAACAAAGGAGGAGGCTGCAATGCTTGGTAAGAAATGTACGTATTATCCTGCCCATGCAATTGTAACCCCTCTGTACAGTATGTTCACAAATAAAATAAAATTAAATTAAAAAAAAAAAGAAGGAGAAATTGAAGGAGAAGGAGAATGGGACGGAGAA
>NW_012294596.1:0-5695 GCF_000151885.1 Dipodomys ordii | reverse complement strand
TGAGAAACAGAAAGGGAAGCAGGAGAAACACAAGAAGCAGAAGCAGGAGAAGCCGAAAGAGAAGAAGCAGAATCAGAATCAGAAGTACAAGCAGAAGCAGAAGGAGAAGCAGCAGAAGAAGTAGAATCAGAAATTCAGGCAGGAGAAACAGAAGAAGCAGAAGCAGAAGCAGAAGGCGAAGCAAAAAGAGAAGGAGGAGAAGGAGAAGTAGAAGAAGCAGCAGAAGGAGAAGCAGCAGAAGAAGCAGAAAAACAAGCAGGAGAAGCAGAAGCACAAAGAGAAGTAGAAGCATAAGAAGCAGAAGCAGAATAAGAAGCAGTAGAAGCATAAGAAGCAGAAGCAGGAGAAGCAGACGCAGAAGATAAAGAAGAAGCATAAGAAGCAGAAGCAGAGGGAGAAACAGAAGAAGGAGAAAGAGCAGCAGAAGGTGAAGCAGAAGGAGATGCAGAAGCAGAAAGCGAAGCAGAAACAGAAGGAGAAGAAGAAGGAGAAGTTGGAGAATCAGAAGAAGCAGAAGCAGAAGCAGAAAGGGAAGTAGAAGAAGGAGCAGGAGAAGCAGAAGAAGCAGAAGCGGGAGAAGCAGCAGAAGAAGAAACAGAAGAAAGAGAAGGAACAGAAGGAGAAGCAGAAGCAGAAGGAGAAGCAGAAAGAGAAGCAGAAGAAGCAGTAGCAGGAGAAGCAGAAGCAGAAGAAACAGAAGAAGCCCAAGAAGCAGAAGGAGAACCTGAAGCAGAAGGAGAAGCAGAAGCAGCAGAAGCTGGAAAAGCAGAAGCAGAAGAAACAGAACAAGGAGAAGAAGCAGAAGCAGAACGAGAAGCAGAAGAAGAAGAAGGAGAAAGAGAAGGATTAGGAGTAGGAGGAGCAGAAGGAGAATCAGAAGCAGAAAGAGTAGCAGAACGAGAAGCAGAAGGAGAAACAGAAGAAGCAGAAGTAGGAGAAGCAGAAGCAGAAGCAGAATGAGAAGCACAAGAAGGAGAAATTGAAGGAGAAGGAGAATGAGACGGAGAAGCAGAAGGAGAAGTAGGAGAAGCAGAAGAAGAAGAAGCAGGAGAAGCAGAAGCAGAAGAAACAGAAGAAGGAGAAGAGCAGAAGCAGAAGCAGACGGAGAAGCAGAAGCAAAAGTAGAAGCAGAAGTAGCAGAAGTTGAAGCAGAAGAAGAAGAAACAGAAAAAGCAGAAGAAGCAGAAGAAGAAGCAGCAGGAGAAGCAGAAGAAGAAGAAGAAGGAGAAGGAGAAAGAGAAGGATTAGGAGTAGGAGAAACAGAAGGATAAGCAGAAGCAGAAAGAGAAGGAGAATGAGAAGGAGAAGCAGGAGAAGCAGAAGAAGCAGAAGCAGGAGAAGCAGAAGCAGAATGAAAAGCAGAAGAAGGAGAAATTGAAACAGAAGAAGATGCAGAAGGAGAAGCAGAAGCAGTAGTAGAAGCAGAAGAAGGAGAAGCAGAAGGAGAAGCATAAAGAGAAACAGAAGGAGAAGCAGGAGAAGCAGAAGCAGGAGAAGCAGAATCAGAAGAAATAGAAGAAGGAGAAGAAGCAGAAGCAGAAAGAGAAGCAGAAACAGAAGGAGAAGCAGAAATAGAAGCAGAAGAAGCCGAAGAAGCAAAAGCAGAACCTAAAGCAGAAGGAGAAGCAGGAGAAGCAGAAGAAGCAGAATCTGGAGAAGAACAAGGAGAACCAGAAGGAGAAGCAGAAGCAGAAAGAGAAGCAAAAGCAGAAGGAGAAGCAGAAGAAACAGAAGAAGCAGAATCAGTAGCAGAAGAAGCTGAAGATGCAGAAGCACAAAGAGAAGCAGAAGGAATAGCAGAAGAACAGAAGGAGAAATAGAAGGAGAAGCAGAAGGAGAAGCAGGAAAAGCAGAAGAAACAGAAGCAGACGGGGAAGCAGAAGAAGGAGAAGGAGAAGCCGGAGCAGAAGAAGAAGCAGAAGGAGATGCAGAAGGAGAAGCAGGAAATGCAGAAGACGCAGAAGCAGAAGGAGAAAAAGAAGGATTAGAATCAGAATCAGAAGAAGCAGAAGCAGAAATAGAAAGAGAAGCCGACGAAGAGAAGCAGAACGAGAAGCAGGAGAAGCAGAAGAAGCACAAGCGGGAGAAGCAGAAGAAGAAGAAACAGAAGAAGGAGAAGGAGCAGAAGCAGAAGGAGAAGCAGAAGGAGAAGCAGAAAGAGAAGCAGGAAAATCAGAAGAAGCAGAAGCAGGAGAAGCAGAAGGAGAAGAAACAGCAGAAGGACAAGAAGCAGAAAGAGAAGCAGTAGAAGCAGAAGAGGCAGGAAAAGAAGAAGCAGAAGAAAGAGAAGAAGAAGACGAAGAAGAAGAAGAAGCAGCATAAGGAGAAGCATAAGGAGAAGCATAAGGAGAAATATAAGGAGAATCAGTTGAAGGAGAAGAAGCAGAAGCAGGAGAAGCTGAAGCAGAAGAAAAAGAATAAGCAAAGGAAGCAGAAGCAGAAGCAGTGAGAGAAGCAGAAGAAGGAGAAGGAGAAGGAGCAGCAGAAGGAGAAGCAGAAGCAGAAAGAGAAGCAGAAACAGAAGGAGAACAAGAAGGAGAAGCAGGAGAATCAGAAGAAGCAGAAAGAGAAGGAGAAGAAGGAGAAGCAGAAGTAGAATCAGAAGAAACAGAAGAAGAAGCAGAAGAAACAGAAGCAAAAGAAACAGAAGAAGGAGAAGAGCAGAAGCAGAAGCAGAAGGAGAAGCAGAAGCAGAAGGAGAAGCAGAAAGAGAAGCAGGAGAAGCTGAAGAAGCAGGAGAAGCAGAAGCAGAAGAAACAGGAGAAGCCGAAGAAGCAGAAGCAGAATCTGAAGCAGAAGGAGAAACAGAAGAAGCACAATCTGAAGCAGAAGCAGAAGAAACAGAAATAGAAGAATAAGCAGAAGCAGAAGCAGTAGCAGCAGGAGAAGCAGAAGAAGAAGAAGGAGAAGGCGAAAGAGAAGGATTAGGAGTAGGAGAAGCAAAAGGATAAGCAGAAGCAGAAAGAGACGCAGAAGGAGAAGCAGCACGAGATGTAGGAGAAGCAGGAGAAGCATAAGCAAGAGAAGCAGAAGAAACAGAAGACGCAGAAGCAGAATGAGAAGCAGAAGGAGAAATTGAAGCAGAAGGAGAAGGAGAAGCAGAAGGAGAAGCAGAAGGAGAAGGAGAAGGAGAAGCAGAAAGAGAAGCAGAAAGAGAAGCAGAAAGAGAAGCAGGAGCAGCAGAAGAAGCAGCAGCAGGAGAAGCAGAAGCAGAAGAAGCCGAAGAAACAGCAGCAGAACCTGAAGCATAAGGAGATACAGGAGAAGCAGAAGAAGCAGAATCTGGAGAAGCAGAAGGAGAAGCAGAAGCAGAAAGAGAAGCAAAAGCAGAAGGAGAAGCATAAGGAGAAGCAGAAGAAACAGAAGAAGCAGAGGCAGTAGCAGAAGATGTAGAAGCAGAAGGAGAAGCAGAAGGAAAAGCAGAAGAACGAGAAGGAGAAGGAGAAGGAGAAACAGAAGGAGAAGTAGAAAGAGAAGCAGAAGAAGGAGCAGGAGAAGGAAAAGCAGCAGGAGAAGCAGAAAGAGAAGCAGAAGGAGAAGCAGGAGATGCAGAAACAGGAGAAGCAGAAGCAGAAGAAACAGGAGAAGGACAAGAAGCAGAAGCAGAAGGAGATGCAGAAAGAGAAGGAAAAGCAGAAGGAGAAGGAGGGAAAGCAGAAGAAGCAGAAGCAGGAGAAGCAGAAGCATAAGAATGCGAAGAAGCAGAAGGAGAACCTGAAGCAGAAGGAGAAGCAGGAGAAGCAGAAGAAGCAGAATCTGGAGAAGCAGAAGGAGAAGCAGAAGCAGAAGCAGAAGCAGAAAGAGAATCAAAAGCAGAAGGAGAAGCAGAAGAAACAGAAGAAGTAGAAGGAGTAGCAGGTGTAGCAGAAGCAGAAGGAAAAGCAGAAAAACAGGAAGGAGAAGGAGAAACAGAAGGAGAAGTAGAAGGAGAAGCAGAAAGAGAAGCAGGTAAAGCAGAAGAAGAAGAAGCAGAAGGAGAATCAGAAGGAGAAGCAGAAGAAGGAGAAGGAGAAACAGAAGCAGCAGAAGATGCAGAAGGAGAAGCAGGAGAAGCAGAAGAAGCAGAAGCAGAAGGAGAAGCAGAAGAAGCAGAATCTGGAGAAGCAGAAGGAGAAGCAGAAGCAGAAAGAGAAGCAAAAGCAGAAGGAGAAGCAGAAGAAACAGAAGAAGCAGAGGCAGTAGCAGAAGAAGCAGAAGATTCAGAAGGAGAAGCAGAAGGAAAAGCAGAAGATCTAGAAGGAGAAGGAGAAGGAGAAACAGGAGTAGAAGCAGAAAGAGAAGCAGAAGAAGGAGCAGTAGAAGGAAAAGCGGCAGGAGAAAAAGAAAGAGCAGCAGAAGGAGAAGCAGGAAATGCAGAAACAGGAGAAGAACAAGCAGAAGAAACAGGAGAAGGACAAGAAGCAGAAGCAGAAGGAGAAACAGAAAGAGAAGGAGGGGAAGCAGAAGAAGCAGAAGCAGGAGAAGCAGAAGCATAAGAATACGAAGAAGCAGAAGCAGAACCTGAAGCAGAAGGAGAAGCAGGAGAAGCAGAAGAAGCAGAATCTGGAGAAGCAGAATGAGAAGCAGAAGGAGAAGCAGAAGCAGAAAGAGAATCAAAAGCAGAAGGAGAAGCAGAAGAAACAGAAGAAGTAGAAGCAGTAGCAGTTGTAGCAGAAGCAGTAGGAAAAGCAGATAGAAAAGCAGAAGAACAAGAAGGAGAAGGAAAAACAGAAGGAGAAGCAGAAAGAGAAGCAGGTAAAGCAGGAGGAGAAGCAGAAGGAGAATCAGAAGGAGAAGCAGAAGAAGGAGAAGGAGAAGCAGAAGCAGAAGAAGATGCAGAAGGAGAAGCAGAAGAAGCAGAAACAGAAGGAGAAGCAGGAAAAGCAGAAGAAGCGAAGCAAAAGGAGAAGCAAAAGAAGGAGAAGGAGAAGCGAGGCGAAGAAGAAGCATAAGGACAAGCACAAGCAGAAGGAGATGCAGAAGGAGAAGCAGAAGAAGCAGATGCTGAAGGAGAAGCAGAAGTAGGAGAAGGAGAAGGAGGAGAAGCAGAAGCAGAAAGAGAAGCAGAAGCGGAATGAGAAGCAGAAAGAGAAGAAGGAGAAGCACAAGAAGCAGAAGCAGGAGAAGCCGAAAGAGAAGAAGCAGAAGAAGCAGAGACAGAAGCAGAAGTAGAAGCAGAAGCAGAAGGAGAAGCAGCAGAAGAAGTAGAACCAGAAATTCAGGCAGGAGAAACAGAAGAAGCAGAAGCAGAAGGAGAAGCAAAAAGAGAAGCAGAAGGAGAAATAGAAGAAGCAGCAGAAGGAGAAGCAGCAGAAGAAGCAGAAAAACAAGCAGGAGAAGCAGAAGCAGAAAGAGAAGTAGAAGCAGAAGAAGCAGAAGCATTAGAAGAAGCAGTAGAAGCATAAGAAGCAGAAGCAGGAGAAGCAGAAGCAGAAGAACAAGAAGAAGCATAAGAAGCAGAAGCAGAAGCAGAGGGAGAAACAGAAGAAGGAGAAGGAGCAGCAGAAGGTGAAGCAGAAGGAGATGAAGAAGCAGAAAGAGAAGCAGAAACAGAAGGAGAAGAAGAAGGATTAGTTGGAGAATCAGAAGAAGCAGAAGCAGAAAGAGAAGCAGAAGAAGGAGAAGGAGAAGCAAAAGCAGAGGAAAGGTAGGAGAAGCAGAAGAAGAAGAAGAGGGAGAAGCAGAAGAAGAAGAAGAAGAAGAAGAAGAAGAAGAA